>NC_142520.1:30406814-30634314 GCF_964205215.1 Stylophora pistillata
ATCAAACTAGGTCAATTCAAGAACCAATGGTTTTTAAGTTAGATGGGGTTAGGGTTATGGCTACCACCTTGATGGGCTACCACCTTGGTTCATATCCCCTAGGCGATGGTTCATCTCCCCAACCAGTCTTCCAACCACTATAGGTGTGTTGCTTGTGCATAGAATATCTGCATGTTTCATACCAACCAAGTTCAATCCAATGACCACTAGTGTGACAAGTACCTAAGCCTAACTAACTTTTGGCTTATTCATGATTAAGCCATTACACCTCTCACACTAGTGGTCTCTGGATTCAACTAGTTTGGTATGAGACAAGAACATATTTTATGCGAAAGCAACAGAGTTATGGGGGTTGGAAGACTGACACTTTTCAATGATAATCAAACAAGAAGAAAGCGTCTCACACACTCAAAATTTTGACCAAAAGTACCATACTACCCCTTTGGAAAAAAGTCCAAGATGGCGAGAATGAAAAGACGGTCCCTTAACCCTAACGCAATGTAACTTTTAACCCATTCCTGCTGAGGCCATGAAATTTGTCACACTATTGGGCATTGCATTGAAATACTCTTGTGGTGAATATGAGTATATTGCATTACGGAATGACAGAGTTCCAATCTTTGGAACTGTGACAATCTGAATTTTAAAAGACTGAAATCCCTAAGTTAGGGTTTAGATGCTTAGAACCATTTGTACGCCAAAAAAGTACTTTTCAGACAATAGTAACCCATTTTATTGATAATCAAACAATAAAAAAGTGTTTCAGACTCTGAAAATTTGAAAATAAGCACAATGGTACCCATTTGGAAAACAATTCAAGACGGCGGAAATGAAAAGAGGGTCCCTTAGCCCTACCCCCATCTAACTTTTGACTTATTCATGCTTAAGCCATTACACTTCTTACAATAGTGTGCATTGGATTCAACTAGTTTGGTACGAAATAAGAAGATATTTTGTGTAGAAGCGACAGAGTTATAGGGGTTGGAAGATTGCGAGGGGATATGAACCATCGCCGAGGGAATATGAACCAAGGGGTTGGTTAACCCTAACCCCATCTCACTTTTAAACCATTCTTGCTTAAGCCATGAAATTTATTCCACCATTAGAAATTGAATTGAACTAGTTTGGTGTTATTTTATTTAGAATTATCAGAGTTATAGGGGTTGGAAGAAGGTGAAAAATGGGATGACGGGTGGAAGTGAGAAAAACTCATTTTAAGGCTTAAAAACCACTTTTAAAGCGCTAAAAACTTGTTTAGGGCACTACTGAACCAACAGGAGGAGTCTGAGGGAGATTTGAAATGTTGACAAGATGGCCATGTTACCCCTTTGGAAAAAATTCCAGATGGCTGACATGAAAAGAGGTAGACATGAAAAGAGCTAACTTTTTAACCATCCATGCTTTAGGCATGAAACTTGTCACACTATTGGTCATTGCCTTAAAAGTAGTTTTTCAGTCTAGAAATCGTTTTAAACGCGTAAACCCTTAGTTAAATAACTCAGCCATTTTTACAATTTAAAAGGTCACACTTTGGAAGATTGTAGCTCTGTCATTCCTCAATGAAATCCATTGTCATTTATAGCTTCAATAGTTTGTTTTATTTGCTAGCTTGATGTTTGTTGTTTTTATTCAGGCCCGAATGACCCTATAACATACCAGGGCATATCAGCACACAAGGTGGGCAGCACAGCTGAAAAAGGGAGCAAATCAGCCTACGTGGGCAAATCAGCCCACGTAGGCTGATTTTTCCAAGCACTCTAACTGTGTTGTTCTGCATGAAATAACTTTATATTTCATACCAAACTAGTTCAATGCAATGAATAATAGTGTGACAACTTCATGACGTAACCTTGAATAGTGCAAAAGTTCAATTAGGGTTAGGGTTAACCTGCCACCTTGGTTCACATCCGCTCGGCGATTGTTCATATCCCATTGGCGATGGTTGGTATCCCCTGGCAATCTTCCAACCCCCATAACTCTGTAGCTGCTGCATCAAATATGTTCTTGTTTCATACCAAACTAGTTGAACCCAATGACCACTAGTGTGAGAAGTGTAATGGCTTAAGCGTGAATAAGTCAAAAGTTAGATGGGGTTAGGGTTAAGGCACCCTCATTTCATTTCCGCCATCTTAGATTTTTGTCCGAAGTGGTAGCATGGTACTTTTGGTCAAAAGCTTCATTCTCTAAAACACTTTCTTATTGTTTGATTATCATTAGAAAGAGTTACCATTGTCTGAAAAGTACTTTTCTCGGTGTACCAATGGTTTTAAACACCTAAACCTTTACTTAGCGGTTCAGTCTTTAAAAGTCTTTAAACGTTCAGTTTTTAAAAATTCAGACGGTCACATTTCCAAAGACTGTAACTCAGTCATTTCGCAATGCAGGATACTCATATTTATCGCGCAAGTAGTTCAATGCTATGCCCAAGAGTGTAATAAGGGTCATGGCTTAACCGCGAATATTTCAAAAGTTAGATTGGGTTAGGGTTAATGTACCACCTTATTTCACATCCTCTCGGGGAAGGTTTATATCCCCTCGGCGATGGTTCATATCGTTTCGCAATGTTTCATCCCCTAAAGGTCTGTTGTTTCTAAATTAAATATCTTCATATTTCATACCAAACTAGTTCAATCCAATGGCCAATACTGTCACGCGTTTCATGGCTTAAGAAAGAATGAGACAGGTTACGTGGGGTTAGGGTTAGGGCACCCTCTTTTTATTTCCGCCATCTTGGAATTTTTTTGCAAAGGAATAGCGTGGTACTTCTGGTCAAAAGGTTCAATGTCTAAAACGCTTTCTTTTTGTTTGATTATTATTAAAAAGGGTTACTATTGTCTGAAAAGTACTCTTTTCGGTGTAGAAGTTGTTTTTATCACGTACACCCTTACTTAATTTTAGTCTTTCAAATTTGAGATGGTCACAGTTCCAAAGACTGGTACTCTGTCATTCCGTAATACAATTTACTCATATTTATCACGCAAGTATTTCAATGCAATGCCCAACAGTGTCACCAGGTTTATGGCTTAAGCAGGAATGGTTCAAAAGTTAGTAGGTTAGGGTTAACGTATCGCCTTGTTCATATCCCATCTGCGACGGTTGATATCCGCTTCGCGATGGCGCATATTCTCTCCCAATTATTCAACCCCTATAACGCTGTTAATTCTAAATGAAATAACGTAATACTTAACACCAAACTAGTTCAATTCAATGTCTAACGGTGTAATAGATTTCAGGATTTAAGCAGGAATTCTTTAAAAGTAAGATGGTGTTAGGGTTAACCCTTGGTCATTTCCCGTCGGCGATGGCTCATATCCCCTCGCAATCTTGCAACCCCTATCACGCTGTTGGTTCCCCACAAAATATGTTCTTGTTTCATAACAAACTAGTTGAATTCAAAGACCACTAGTGTAAGAACTAGAATGGTTTAAGCGTAAATAAGGTAAACGTTAGCGGAGTTTAGGGTTAATGGATCCTCCTCTTATTTCCGCCATCTTGGAATTTTTCCACAGGGGTAGCATGGTACTTTTGGTCAAAACTTTCATTGTCTAAAACGCTTTCTTATTGTTTGATTATCATTAAAAAGAGTTACTATTGTCTGAAAAGTACTGTTTTGTGTAGAAATGGTTTTAAACACTTAAACCCTAACTTAACAGTTTCAGTCTTTCAAAGTTTAGATGTTCACAGCTCCAAAAGTTTGGAACTCTGTCATTCCGTAATGCAATATACTCATATTTATCACACAAGTATTTCAATGCAATGCCCAACAGTGTCACTAGGCTCATGGCTTAAGCAGGAATGGTTCAAAAGCTAGATGGGGTTAGGGTTAACTTACCGCCCTGGTTGATATCCCCTCGGCGATGCTTGATATCCTCTCGGTGATGGTGCATATTCTCTCCCAATTATTCAAGCCCTATAACGCTCTTAGTTCTAAATCAAATAACGTAATACTTAACACCAAACTAGTTCAATTCAATGTCTAATGGTGTATTAAATTTCAGGACTTAAGCAGTAATTGTTTAAAAGTGAGATGGGGCTAGGGTTAACCTACCAGCCTCGTTCATATCCCCTCGGCGATGATTCATATCCCCTCGCAATCATCCAACCCCTATATCTCCGTTTCTTCTGCATAAAATATGTTCTTGTTTCATACCAAACTAGTTAAATCCAAAGACCACTCGTGTGAGAGGTGTAATGGCTTAAGCATGAATAAGTCAAAAGTTAGATGGGGTTAGGGTTAAGACACCCTCTTTTCATTTCCGCCATCTTGGATTTTTTTCCAAAGGGGCAACATGGTACTTTTGGTCAAAAGTTTCATTGTCTAAAACGCTATCTTATTGTTTGATTGTTGCCAAAAAGAGTTACTATTCTCTGAAAAGTACTTTTCTCGGTGTAGAAATTGTCTTCAACACGTAAACCTTTACTTAAGAATATCAGTCTTTCAAAATTCAGATGGTCACTGTTCCAAAGACTGGAACTCTGTCACTCCGTAATGCAATATACTCATGTTTATCACACAAGTAGCTCAATGCAATGCCCAACAGTGTCACTAGGTTCATGGTTTAACCATGAATGGTTGAAAAGTTAGATGGGGTTAAGGTTAACGTACCAGCTTTGTTCATATTTCCTCGGCGATGGTTGATATCCCCTTGGCGATGGCGCCTATTCTCTCCCAATTATTCAACCCCTATAACTCTGTTACTTGTAAATGAACTTTATCCATTACTTTATCCGTTACTTGATAACCTGAACTTTTAAAGCCTTTTAAAGAGTGAACCGCTAAGTAAAGGTTTAGGTGTTTAAAACCATTTGTACACCAAGAAAAGTACTTTTCAGACAATGGTAACTCTTTTTAATGATAATCAAACAATAAGAAAGCGTTTTAGAGAATGAAACTTTTGACCAAAAGTACCATGCTACCCCTTCGGAAAAAAATCCAAGAGGGCAGAAATGAAATGAGGGTGCCTTAACCCTAACCCCATCTAACTTTTGACTTATTCACGCTTGAGCCATTATACTTCTCACGCTAGTGGTCATTGGGTTCAACTAGTTTGGTATGAAACAAGAACATATTTGATGCAGCAGCTACAGAGTTATGGGGGTTGGAAGATTGCCAGGGGATACCAACCATCGCCAATGGGATATGAACAATCGCCGAGCGGATGTGAACCAAGGTGGCAGGTTAACCCTAACCCCATTGAACTTTTAAACCATTCAAGCTTAAGTCATGAAGTTGTCACACTATTGTTCATTGCATTGAACTAGTTTGGTATGAAATATAAAGTTATTTCATGCAGAAACAACACAGTTAGAGTGCTTGGAAAATTGAGAGGCTGCACAGCTGATTTGCCCACGTAGGCTGATTTGCTCCCTTTTTCAGCTGTGCTGCCCACCTTGTGTGCTGATATGCCCTCGTATGTTATAGGGTCATTCGGGCCTGAACAAAAACAACAAACATCAAGCTAGCAAAAACAACAAACTATTGGAGCTATAAATGACAATGGATTTCATTGAGGAATGACAGAGCTACAATCTTCCAAAGTTTGACCTTTTAAATTGTAAAAATGGCTGAGTTATTTAACTAAGGGTTTACGCGTTTAAAACGATTTCTAGACTGAAAAACTACTTTTAAGGCAATAGTAACTGTCTTTAATAATAACTAAAGAAAGAGAAAGCGTTTTAGACTGAAAATTTGGACCAAATTACAGAAATTCTAAGTCTAGCACTAAGACTTGAGTTCGTTGAGACACTGTAACTTTGTTGTTAAATACGCACTCGCATCGACATAAACCAACCTAGCTCAATCCAATGACCAATAGTGTGACAAGTTTCATGCCTAAAGCATGGATGGTTGAAAAGTTAGCTCTTTTCATGTCTACCTCTTTTCATGTCAGCCATCTTTTCCAAAGGGGTAACATGGCCATCTTGTCAACATTTCAAATCTCCCTCAGACTCCTCCTGTTGGTTCAGTAGTGCCCTAAACAAGTTTTTAGCGCTTTAAAAGTGGTTTTTAAGCCTTAAAATGAGTTTTTCTCACTTCCACCCGTCATCCCATTTTTCACCTTCTTCCAACCCCTATAACTCTGATAATTCTAAATGAAATAACGTAATACTTAACACCAAACTAGTTCAATTCAATTTCTAATGGTGGAATAAATTTCATGGCTTATGCAAGAACGGTTTAAAAGTGAGATGGGGTTAGGGTTAACCAACCCCTTGGTTCATATTCCCTCGGCGATGGTTCATATCCCCTCGCAATCTTCCAACCCCTAAAACTCTGTCGCTTCTACACAAAATATCTTCTTATTTCATACCAAACTAGTTGAATCCAATGCACACTATTGTAAGAAGTGTAATGGCTTAAGCATGAATAAGTCAAAAGTTAGATGGGGTTAGGGTTAAGGGACCCTCTTCATTTCGGCCATCTTGAATTGTTTTCCAAAGGGGTACCATGGTGCTTTATGTCAAATTTTCAGAGTCTAAAACACTTTTTTCTTGTTCGATTATCAATAAAATGGGTTACTATTGTCTGAAAAGTACCTTTTTGGCGTAGAAATGGTTCTAAACATCTAAACCCTAACTTGGGGAATTGAGTATTTCAAAATTCAGATTGTCACAGTTCCAAAGATTGGAACTCTGTCATTCCGTAATGCAATATACTCATATTTACCACAAGAGTATTTCAATGCAATGCCCAACAGTGTGACAAATTTCATGGCCTCAGTAGGAATGGGTTAAAAGTTACATTGCGTTAGGGTTAAGGGACCGTCTTTTCATTTCCGCCATCTTGGATTTTTTTCCAAAGGGGTAGTATGGCACTTTTGGTCAAAATTTTGAGTGTGTAAGACGCTTTCTTCTTGTTTGATTGCCATTAAAAAGTGTTATTGTTGTCTGATAAGTACTATTTTCGGTGTACAAGTGGTTATAAACACCTAAGCTCTTACTTAAGAATTGCTCTCTTTCAAAACTTAGATGGTCAGGGTTCCAAGGAATTTAACTCTGTTACTTAGCAATGCAATATACTCATATTTATCAAGCAGGTAGTTCAATGAAATGCCCAACAATGTGACAAGGTTCGTAGCTTAGGTACGAATGGTTCAAAAATTACATGGGGTAAGGGTTAACGTGCCACTTTGGTTCATATTCCCTCGGCGATGGTTCATATCCCCTCGGCGATGTTGCATATTCTCTCGCAATCGTTCAACCCCTGTAACTCTGTTGTTTCTAAATCAAATACCTTTCAATTTATTATCCAACTAGCTCAATTTAAGAGCGAATGGTTTTTAAGTTAGATGGGGTTAGGGTTATTCTACCACCTCGGTTCATATCCCCTCGGCGATGGTTCATCTCCCCAACCAATCTTCCAACCACTATAGGTGTGTTGCTTGTGCCTAAAATATCTTCATGTTTCATACCAACCTAGTTCAATCCAATGACCACTAGTGTGACAAGTACCTATCCCCATAGGATTCCTCTTTTATACCGGCTCCAGACGGTCTCAAACTACGAGTTCCGTAGAAGAACACGAACAGTACCAATCACACAGCAAGTCCAGAGGAAGAGATGGAAATGGATTGCGCATGTGCTGCGCATGCCACCAGCAGCATTACCACGAGTTGCTCTCAGATGGAGCCCTGATGGACGTAGGAAGGGAGGAAGCCCGAAAGAAACCTGGAGGAGGACGGTGGAAAGGGAAATGAAGGACAAAAACTGGACTTGGAGGCACCTGGAGCGGCAAGCACCCGCCAGATATCAATGGCGAACTCTGGTCAAGGCCTTATGTTTTTCTTAGTGACACTAAGAGGATTGAGATAGAATAAATATATGAAAAACATATATTTTGAACTGCGGTATTTGATACGTATGATGGACGATCCTCGCAGTAGATAGCGCTATTTGAGCAATAGCGAAATTCAGACCTGAAAAAAATCAGGCCTGTACGGGACTCGAACCACTGACCTCGAATCAGTGGTTCGAGCCAGTGGTTCGAGTCCCGTACAGGCCTGATTTTTTTCAGGTCTGAATTTCGCTATTGCTCAAATAGCGCTATCTACTGCGAGGATCGTCCATCATACGAATCAAATACCGCAGTTCAAAATATATGATTTTCATATATTTATTCTATCTCATTTATCACTTTCACGGGTTCATTACGAATCAACTTAACGGCCTGCTCTCAGTTGGCTTGTTAGCTCAATTGGTTAGAGCGCTGCACTAGTATCGCAGAGGTCAGTGGTTCGAGTCCCGTACAGGCCTGATTTTTTTCAGGTCTGAATTTCGCTATTGCTCAAATAGCGCTATCTACTGCGAGGATTGTCCATCATACGTACTAAGAGGATTAATAATAATAATATAACCCCAACCCCATTTAACTTTTGATTTATTCATGCTTAAGCCATTACACTTCTCACACTAGTTAACAATTGGTTCATGCTTTAGCGTGCACTATGGAGTTATGGAGCACGCGGGAAGTTTGGAGAGCACGAAAGAAGGGTAAGAATTGCCCGAGACGATAGCCGAGGGCAACTCTAGCTTCTTGAGTGCTCTGCAAACTTCCCACGTGCTCCATAGCTCGATAGTGCACAGCTGAAAGTATGAACCAATTGTTTTAGAACATAGCCGGTCGAATTGTGCATCAAATGCGACGCGAAAAATGGAAAACAATATCAGTTGAAGCGAATCGTGACGGCGCTGATGCCGAGTCTCCTTTTCCTTTGTTTTTCTCTTTTTCTGCCTCATTTAAGAACTCTAGCCCATAGGAAAAGGTCGAAACATTGTCTTCGTTTTCGGACTAGCAGGCCGAGTTTCTGTTTGTATCCATTATTGTCGCGAAATGTATTATTTTTCCCCGCACTAGCAATGGCCGCTCGCGCGAAAAAAAATATTTCTGTCGAAGTCGGATTTGCTGACGCTACCAGCAAGCACTATCGGGATTTTGAGCACGCCTACGTATAATGAATTTGATTGCGCGACTCTGCTAGCTATGTTCTAATAGTCATTAGATTCAACTAGTTTGGTATGAAACAAGAACATATTTCATGCGGAAGCTACAGAGTTATAGGGGTTGGAAGATTTTGAGGGGATATGAACAATCGCCGTTCGGATATGAACAATCGCCGAGGGGATGTGAACCAAAGTGGCACGTTAACCCTAACCCCACCTAACTTTTGAAGCATTCGAGCTTAAGTCATGAACTTGTCACACTATTGCTCATTGCACTGAATTAGTTTGGTAAGAAATATAAAGTTATTTCATGCAGAAATAACAGAGTTATAGTGCTTGGAAGATTGAGAGGCTGCACCGCTGATTTGCCCACGTATGCTGATTTGCTCCTTTTTTCTGCTGAACTGCCCACCTTTTGTGCTGATATGCCCTCGTTTGATATGGGGTCATTCGGGAATGAACAAAAACAACAGACATCAAGCTAGTAAAAACAAAGAACTATTGGTGCTATAAATGACAATGGATTTCATTGAGGAATGACAGAGCTACAATCTTCCAAAGTGTGACCATTTAAATTGTAAAAATTACTGAATTTTTTAACTAAGGGTTTACGCGTTTGAAACCCTCTGTACACCGAAAACCTACTTTTAAGCCAATAGTAACTCAGTTTAATGATAATTAAAAAAAAAGAAAGCGTTTTAGAGACTGAAAATTTGACCAAAGTCCAGAAATTCTAAGTCTAGCACTAACACTTGAGGACGTTAAGACACTGTCACTTTGTTGTTAAATGCTCGCAATCCCCTCGCAATTTTCCAAACCCTATAACTCTGTCGCTTCCGCATAAAATATCGTCTTGTTTCATACCAGACTAGTTGAATCCAATGGCCACTAGTGTGAGAAGTATAATGGCTTAAACATGAATAACTCAAAAGTTAGGTGGGGTTAGGGTTAAGGGACCCTCTTCTCATATCCGCCATCTTGAATTTTTTTCCAAGGGGGTAGCATGGTGCTTTTGGTCAAAAGTTTGTGTCTAAAGCGCTTTTTTATTCTTTGATTATCATTAAAAGGGGTTACTATTGTGTGAAAAGTACTGTTTTTGGTGTACAATTGGTTCTAAACACTAACTTAGAGATTTCAGTCTTTCAAAGTCTAGATCGTCACAGTTCCAAAGATTGGAACTCTGTCATTCGTTATACTCATATTTATCACACAAGTAGTTCAGTGCAATGCCCAACAGTTTTATGTTTTATGGCTTCAGCAGGAATGGGTTAAAACTTACATTGGGTTAAGTTTAACGCACCGTCTTTTCATTTCCGCCATCTTGAATGTTTTTCCAAAGGGGTAGTATGGTACTTTTGGTCAAAATTTTCAGTGTCTAAGACTCTTTGTTATTGTTTAACGACCATTTAAAAGTGTTACTGTTGTCTGATAAGTACTATTTTCGGTGTACAAATGGTTATAAACACCTAAACCCTTACCTAAGAATTTCAATCTTTCAAAATTAAGTTTTCTCTTTCAAAGTTAACTTTTAGTGTATTCTTACGTATTACACATTCTGTTCAGAAAAACTTGTTTTGGCCTCTTTGCAGATACTTTTTGCGACACCGTATTTTGAGCGCGAGCTGAGCAAGGCTTGGCGCATTTCACCCTCTCGCCAAATTTTGCAGGAAACATCGGTGCTCGGGTAAATGTTGGTGTATTCTTATGTATTCTCTTAAAAAAAGGATGGTTTTGGCTTGTTTGCAGATACATTTTGGAGAACCGTATTTTGAGCACACGCTGAGCAAGACTAGGTGCATCTCACTCTCTGGCCAAAAGTTTGTAGGAAGCATCGCGTCTCGAGTAAATTTTAATGATTTATTACAGGTTTTAACACAATCTAGTCGAAAGAATTGGTTTTGGTTCGTTTGGGATAGTATTTCGAAAACCGTATTTTCAGGGCAAGTTCACCAAGACTTGGCGCATTTCAGTCACTGAACCATCAGGTACATAGAGTCAGTCAGTCAGTTAGTCCATCAGCCAGTCAGTCACCTGTTAGTTGGCCACTTAGTCATCAGTCGGTCAGCGAGTCAGTTAAGCAGGCAAATAGCTAGTGAGGTAGCAGCGAGACAGTCAACCAGTTAGTTAACACTGAGTCGCTACTCACTAACCAGTAATTGTAACAGTCAGCCAGCAAGTCAATGAACAAGTCAGTCAGCCAGCCAGTTAGGTACAACTGACTCAGTTCAAAAGTAAGTCAAGCGGTCAATTATGCAGTCAGTTAGCCAGTCAGTCACCAAACCGTGAGCAAGGCAGTAATCCACTCAGTCAGCCACTCAGGTACCCGGTGAGTCAGTCAAATGGTCACTCAGTCAAGCAGTCCTCGGTCAGTTAGCCAACAAGTAAGCCAGTCAGTTACCAGTCGATCAGCAATTCAGTTAACCCGTTAGTCCCCCAATCAGTAGCCAACCGTTAGGAACCAGTGAGTTGGTTAACTAGCCAGTCAGCTTGTCAGGCACGAACGAAGAAGTCAACCAGTCAGTCAGACACTCAGTTAATAGTCACTCAGTCACCATTCGGTTATCAAGTCAGTCACCTGTCGACTACCACGTGGGTAAAACAATCAGTCATCCACTCACTTGGTAGTCAATCGGACAGTCTGTTAGCCACTCATTCACCAATCAATCATCAAGTCAGTCAACCCTTTAGATACACAGTCAGATACCAGCAATACGCTTTAGCACTCAGTCATCTAGTCACTAAATCAGTCAATCGCTATTAAGATCAGCCATCCAGCGTAGCAGATAGTCACCCGGTCAAGCACCAGCAAGTCTGTGCGTCAGTCAGTCCCTCAGCCCCTCAATCAACAAGTCAGTCAGCCAGTCAGTAAAGAGACTGTCAGAAAATAGTCAGCCAGTAATAAGTCTGTCAGCAGGTCAATCGCCCAGCCAGTCAGCTAGTGAGTCGGTCACCAGTCAAGTATTTACTTAGTCACAAGTTGGTAAAGGGGACAGTCGACAAGTCAGCCAGTTGGTCAGCCAGTCACTCTCCAGTGAGAAGCTATGAAGTCAGTCAGTCAAGCATTCAGATAGCCAGTCACTCAACCGCTCAGGTACCAGTGAGTCAGTCAGCCAGTGCGTTGGCCAGTCAGTCACCAGTCCGTTTAGCCACTCAGTCACCAGTCGCTCAACAGGTCATTAACCCAGTCAAATAGCCAATCACGTACCAGTGAGTCAGTCAACCAATCAGTCACAAGTCAGTAACCAGTAATCTCGTCAGTTGGTCAACCAGTCACTCAGGTGGTCAGGTACCAATAACTCAGTCAACAAGTCAGTCACCCAGTCACTCAGCAAGAGATTCACCTAGTAAGTTACTAAGTCAGTCACCTATCGGTCTGCAAGTCTCTCAAGCAGTCAGTCACTGGTTCAGGTACCAGTAAGAAAGCAACTAACTGGTCAATCTGTCAGGCAGGAAGACAGTCGCCAATTAGTCAACTAGTCAAACTAGTCAGTCAACCAGCCAGTCAACCACGAGGTCAACAAATGACTTAACCAGTCAGTCACCGTATTAGTCAGTCAGTCACTGACTTAGCCAGTCACTCACTAGTCAGTCAGCGAATGAGTCAGTCACCAGTTGGCTAGTAAGAGGGTAAACCAATCTGTCATTCACTCACTTGGCAGTCAATCGGACAGTCAGTTAGCCACTCATTCACCAATCGGTCATTAACTCAGTCAACCCTTTAGGTACACAGTCAGTTACCAGCAATTCACTCAACCACTCAGTCATTTAGTCACTAAATCAGTCAATCGCTAGTAAGGTCAACCATCCAGCGTGGCAAATGGTCTCGGACAGTCACTCAGCCCCTCATTCAAGAAGTCAGTAACCAGACTGTCAGAAAATAGTCAGCCAGTAATAAGTCTGTCAGCAAGTCAATCGCCTAGCAAGTCAACTAGTCAGTGAGTCAGTCGGTCACTAGTCAAATAGTTACTTAGTCACAATTTGGTAAGGGAGTCAGTCGACAAGTCAGCCAGTTCATCAGCCAGTCACTCTCCAGTAAGAAGCCATTAGGTCAGTAAGTCAAGTATTCATTCGACCGGTCACTCAACCGCTCAGGTACCAGTGAGTCAGTCAGCCAGTGCGTTGGGCAGTCAGTCACCAGTCAGTTTAGCCACTCAATCACCAGTCGGTCAACAGGTCAGTAACCCAGTCAAATAGCCAATTACGTACCAGTGAGTCAGTAAACCAATCAGTCACATAGTCACTCGCCAGTCAGTAACCAGTAATCCTGTCAATCAGTCAACCAGTCAATCAGGTGGTCAGGTACCAAAAGGTCAGTTAACAAGTCGGTAAGCCAGTCACTCAGCTAGAAATTCACCTAGCAAGTTACTAAGTCAGTCATCTGTCGGTATGCAAGGCTCTCAAGCAGTTAGACACCGGTAAAGGTACCAGTAAGTAAGCAACTATCTAGTCAATCATTCAGGCAGAGAGACAGTCACCAGTCAGTCAACTAGTCATTCAACCAGCCAGTCAACCACGAGGTCAACCAATGCCTTAACCAGTTAGTCACCCTATTAGTCACTCAGTCACTGACTTAGCCAGTTAGTCACTAGTTAGTCAGCCAATCAATCAGAAGTGAGTCAGTAAAGCAATGAGCAAGTCAGTCAGCCAGTCAGGTACAAGCGAGTTTGTCAACCAATCCCTCATTTAGTCGGTCATCAGTCAGTTAGCCAGTCAGTGACCCAATGAGTCACCAGTTGGCCAACACGTTAGTCGGACAGTGAGTCAGCTTCTCAATCAACCATTCAGTGAACGAATGAGTCAGTGAATGAAATTTAGTCAGTTAGCCGGGCAAGTACCAGTTAGTAAGTCGAGCAGTCAGTCACCAGGCAGTTAGCCAGTCAGTCGCAAGACGGTCAGCAAGGAAGTCAACAACCCAAAGGGCCAGTCAGGTAAAAATCCGTCAGTCAAGCTGCCAGTGAGCCGGTCAGATACCAGTGAGTCGGTCAACCAGTCAGTCGGCCGATCAGGTACCAGTGACTCAGTCAATTAGTCAGTGAATCTTTCGCTCAGCCGTCAGCTAGTCAGTGAGTCACTGGTCGGTCGCGAGTAACTTAACCAGTCTGATAAGCACTCAGGTACCAATGACTCAGTCAACCAGTCACTGAGTCAATCAGTCGCCAGTCAGTAACCATTAACTCATTTAGTCAACCAGCTAGTCAGCCAGTTAGTCAGCCCTCCAGGAACCAGTATCTCACTCAACCAGTTAGTCGACCAGTCAGTCAGCGGATCGGGTACAAGTGCTACTTGACACAACTACCAATGAGTCAGTCAGTCAGTCACCAATAAGTTAATTATTCAATCACCATTCGGTCAACAATACAATCACCCAATGTCAGCTAATGTCTTTCATAAGTGAGACAGTCATGTAGCCAGTCACTTACCAGTCAATCAGCATCTCAGTTAACCAGGCAGTCAGCCAGTCAGTCAACCAACTAGTCACACAGTAAGCAACTCAGCCTGTCAGCCACTCGGTCACCAATCGGGAAGCAAGTCAGTTAGCCAGTCAGAGAGCCAGGCAGTACTCCAGCTAGTCAGCCAGACAGTCACCAATCAGAGAGCCAGTCAGTGCTCAGTCTCTCCGAAAGTCGATTCACCAGTCAGAAAGCCAGTCAGGCACCATTGACACATTCCACCAATCAGTCAGAAATTCACTTGCCAGTCAGTGACCGATAGTCACTGAGCTGATCTCCTACCAGTGACTCGGTGCAACACTCAGCAAGTCAGTCACCAGTCTTTAGCGAGTCACTTACCTGTCGTTCAGTAGGTCAGTCACCCAGTCAGGTAGCCAGTAAGGCAGGCAGTAATAAAGCAAGTCAGTTAGCCAGTCGCCTGCCTGTTGATCAGCAATTTAGTCAACCCGTCCGTCAGCCAGTCACGTTCCAGGTTGATAAAGAAAGGCTTTGCAAAAACTATCTTCAAACAGGGCGAGAGATTCAGTTTTCATCAGATTGTAATGAAATCTGTCAGAAAACACTAAAATCCAGTTGAAAGGCAATGTTTTTTGGGAAATTTGGGCAAAGACTGAAATGCGCTTACTTTTGCCAAACGCTAAAACCATGGTATCTGTGAAGAAGCCAAAACCAATTTCATTCAATAGATTTTGTCGAAATCTGTGAGCAAACGTTAAACTACAGTTGACATCTGGTGCATTCTGCGAAATTTGGCCAAAGCGTAAAATTTTGAGAGCGAGCTGAGCAAGACTCTGCGCATTGCACCCTCTGGCCAAATTTTGCAGAAAACATCGGTTCTCAGGTAAAGTTGGTGTGTTCTTATGGATTCTGTTAAAACAAGGTGGTTGTGGCTTATTTGCAGATACATTTTGGAAAACTGCGTTTTGAGCGCGAGCTGAGCAAGACGCGCTGCATCTCACCTTCTGGCCAAATGTTGCAGGAAACATCGCGTCACAGGTAAATTTCAATGATTTCTTACAGGTTCTAACACAATCTAGTCGAAAGAATTGCTTTTGGTTCGTTTGCGGATAGTTATTGGAAGACCGTATTTTCAGGACAACTTGAGATAGACTTGGCGCATTTCAGTCACTGAACCATCAGGTAAAGGAGAGTCAGTTATTCAGTTAGGCCATCAGCTAGTCAGTCACCTCTGAGTTGGCCACTTAGTTATCAGTCAGTCAGCGAGTCAGTTAAGCAGTGAAATAGCTAGTGAGCTAGCAGCGAGACAGTCAACAAGTTAGTTAACACTAAGTCGCTAGTCACTAACCAGTAATTGTAACAGTCAGCAAGCTAGTCAATAAAAAATTCAGTCAGCCAGCAAGTCAGGTACAACTGACTCAGTTCAAAAGTAAGTCAACCAGTCAATTACCCAGTCATTTAGCCAGTCAGTCACCAAACCGTGAGCAAGGCAGTAATCAACTCAGGCAGCATCTCAGGTACCCAGTAAATCAGTCAACTGGTCACTCAATCAAGAAGTCCTCGGTCAGTTAGTCAATCAGTAAGCCAGTCAGCTACCAGTCGGTCAGCAAGTCAGTTAAACCGTCAGTCCCCTAATCAGTAGCCAACCGCCAGGAACCAGTGAGTTAGTTAACTAGCCAATCGGCTGGTCAGGAACCACCGTAGAAGTCAACTAGTCAGTCAGACACTCAGTCACCAGTCAATCACTCAGTCACCAGTCCGTCATAACGTCAGCCACCAGTCGGCTACCAAGGGGGGAAAACATTCAGTCATCCCCTCACTTGGCAGTCAATCAGAGAGTCAGTTTGCCACTCATTCGCCAATCGGTCATCAAGTCAGTCAACCATTTAAATACACAGTCAGATACCAGCAAATCACTCAATCACTCAGTCATCTAGTCACTAAACCAGTCAATCGCTATTACGGTCAGCCATCCAGCGTAGCAGATAGTCACCCGGTCAAGCATCAGCAAGTGTGTGCGTCGGTCAGTCACTTAACCCCTCAATCAACAAGTCAGTCAGCCAGACAGTACCCAGACTGTCAGAAAATAGTCAGCCAGTAATAACTCTGTCAACAAGTCAATTGCCCAGCCAATCAACTACTTATTGAGTCAGTTGGTCATCCGTCAAATATTTACTTAGGCACAAGTTGGTAAAGGAGTCCGTCGACAAGTCAGCCAGTCAATCTCCAGTAAGAAGCCATTAAGTCAGTCAGTCAACCATTGAGTCCATCAGTCACTCAGCCGCTCAGGTACCAGTGAGTCGATCAGCCAGTGCGTTGGCCAGTCAGTCAGTTTAGCCACTCAGTCGGTCAACAGGTCATTAACCCAGTCAAATAACCAATCACGTACCAATGAGTCAGTGACATAGACACTCGCCAGTCAGTAACAAGTAATCGCGGCAATCAGTCAACCAGTCACTCAGTTGGTCAGGTACCAATAGGTCAGTCAACAGGACAGTCAGCCAGTCACTCAGCTAGAAATTTACCTACTAAGTTACTAAGTCAGTCATCTGTTAGTCTGAAAGGCTCTCAAGCAGTCAGTCACCGGTTCAGGTACCAGTAAGTGAGCAATTAACTGGTCAATCAGTCAGGAAGAGACACAATCCTAACTCAGTCAACTAGTCAGTCAACCAGCCAGTCATAAACGAGGTCAACCAATGACTTAGCTAGTCATTCACCCTAATAGTCAGTCACTCACTGAATTATCCAGTCAGTCACTAGTTAGTCAGCCAATCAATCAGTAGTCAGTAAGCAAAGCACTGAGCCAGTCAGTCAACCAGTCAGGTGCAAGTGAGTCTGTCAATTAATCTCTCATTTAATTAGTCATTAGTCAGTTAGCCAGTCAGTGACCCAGTGAGTCACCAGTTGGCCAACACGTCAGTTGGCCAGTGAGTCAGCTTCTCAATCAACCATTCAGTGAACGAATGAGTCAATGAATGAAATTTAGTCAGTTAGCCGGTCAAGTACTAGTTAGTAAGTCGAGCAGTCAGTCACCAGTCAGTTAGCCAGTCAGTCGCAAGTCGGTGAGTAAGGAAATCAACAACCCGTAGGGCCAGTCAGGTAAAAATCCGTCCATGAAGCTGCCAGTGAGCCGGTCAGATACCAGTGAGTCGGTCAAGCAGTCAGTCAGCAAGTCAGTTGCCCAATTTTAAGTCAACCAGTCAGTCGGCTGATCAGGTACCAGTGAGTCAGTCAATTAGGCAGCGAATCTTTCGCTCAGCCGTCAGCTAGTCAGTCAGTCAAGAGTCGGTCACGAGTAAGTTAACCAGTCTGATAAGCATTCAGGTACCAATGACTTAGTTAACCAGGCACTGAGTCAGTCAGTCACCAGTCAGTAACCATTAACTCATTCAGTCAGTCAACCAGCTAGTCAGCCAGTTAGTCAGCTGTCCAGGATTCAGTCTCTCACTCAATTAGTTAGTCGACCAGTAAGTCAGCGGATCAAGCACCAGTAATACTCGACCAACTACCAGTCAGTCAGTCCGTCACCAATCAGTTAGTCATTCAACCACCATTCGTTCAGCAGTGCAGTCACCCAATGTCAGCTAATAAGTCTTCCAACAGTGATTCATTTAGCTAGTCACTTATCAGTCAATCGGCATCTCAGTCAGCCAGACAGTCAGCCATTCAGTCAACCAACTAGTCAGACAGTAAGCCCCTCAGCCGGTAAGCCACTCAGTCAACATTCGGGCAGCAAGTCAGTTAGCCAGTCAGAGAGCCAGTAAGTACTCCACCTAGTCAGCCACACAGTCACCAATCAGATAGCCAGTCAGACCTCAGTCTGTCCGAAAGTCGATTCACCAGTCGGAAAGCCAGTCAGGCACCATTGACACATTCCACCAATCAGTCAGAAATTCACTTGCCAGTCGTGACCGATAGTCAGTCAGCTGGTCTAATACCAGTGACTCAGTGCAACACTCAGCCAGTCAGTCACCACTCCTTAGCCAGTCACTCTCACCTATGGAACAGCAAGTCAGTCAACCAGTCAGGTAGCCAGTCAGGTAGGCAGTCATAAGGCAAGTCAGTTGGCTAGTCTCTTTCCTGTCGATCAGGAAGTCAGCCAGTCCGTCAGTCAGCCAGTCACCTGCCATTCACTAACAAGTCTTGCTCTATCCAGAATGAAAAACAAGGTTTTGCAAAAACTATCTATAAACAGGGCTAGAGATACATTTTTCATTAGATTGTGATGAAATCTGTCAGAAAATACTAAGATCCACTTCAAAGGGAATGTTTTCTGCAAGATTTAAGCAAAGACTGAAATGCGCTAAGTTTTGCTAAACACACGCGAAGAACATGATTTGGCAAAAGTATCTGTGAACAGGCCAAACCCAATTTGACTCGATAAATTGTGTCGAAATCTGTTTAAAAAAACGCTTAAGTCTCCAGTTGATGCCCAATGCCTCCTGCGAAATTTAGCCAGAGCGTAAAATGCTTCAGGTGTTGCTCAACTTCAGCTGAAAATACGGTCTTGCAAAAAGTATCTATAAACGATCCAAAACCGATGTTTTCCATTGGATTCTGCTAACGTCTGTGAGATAGCACCACAATTTACTCGAGACCCCATGTTTCCTGCTAAGTTTGGCCAATCCGTAAATTGCGTCGAGTCTTACTCAACTCGCGCTGAAAATACGGTTTTGCAAAAGGCAAACAAGCCGATGCCATTTTCGTTCACTATATTGTGTTGAAATCCAAAAGAATATATTAAAATTCACCTGGAACCCGCTCTCTGGATCGACAGTGGCCAGAGGCTAAGATGTGCCAAGTCTTGCTCAGCTCGCGCTCAAAATACCGTTCGCCAAAATGTATCTGCAAACAAGCCAAAACCACCTTTTTTCAACAGAATCCATAAAAATACACTAACATTTACCCGGGAACCGATGTTTCCTGCAAAATTTGGCCAAAGTATCAAATGCGCCAAGTCTTGCTCAGCTCAAGCTCGTAATACGGTTTTGCAAAAGGTATCTGCAAATAGACCAAAACAACTTTTTTGGAACAGAATGTGTTTAGATCCATAAGATTACACTAAAATTTACCTGAGAACCGATGTTTCCTGCAAAATTTGGCCAGAGGGTAGAATGCGCCATGTCTTGCTTGGCTGACTGACTTGCTGAGGGCTCTACTGACTCACTTCTGATTGATTGGCTGACTAACTAGTGACTAACTGGCTAAGTCAGTGACTGAGTGACTAATAGGGTGACTAACTGGTTAAGGCATTGGTTGACCTCGTGGTTGACTGGCTGGTTGAATGACTAGTTGACTGATTGGTGACTGTCTCTCTGCCTGAATGATTGACTAGATAGTTGCTTACTTACTGGTACCTTTACCGGTGTCTAACTGCTTGAGAGCCTTGCATACCGACAGATGACTGACTTAGTAACTTGCTAGGTGAATTTCTAGCTGAGTGACTGGCTTACCGACTTGTTAACTGACCTTTTGGTACCTGACCATCTGATTGACTGGTTGACTGATTCACAGGATTACTGGTTACTGACTGGCGAGTGACTATGTGACTGATTGGTTTACTGACTCACTGGTACGTAATTGGCTATTTGACTGGGTTACTGACCTGTTGACCGACTGGTGATTGAGTGGCTAAACTGACTGGTGACTGACTGCCCAACGCACTGGCTGACTGACTCACTGGTACCTGAGCGGTTGAGTGACCGGTCGAATGAATACTTGACCGACTGACCTAATGGCTTCTTACTGGAGAGTACTTCTTACTGGCTGACGAACTGGCTGACTTGTCGACTGACTCCCTTACCAAATTGTGACTAAGTAACTATTTGACTAGTGACCGACTGACTCACTGACTAGTTGACTTGCTGGGCGATTGACTTGCTAACAGACATTACTGGCTGACTATTTTCTGACAGTCTGGTTACTGACTTCTTGAATGAGGGGCTGAGTGACTGTCCGACGCACAGACTTGCTGGAGCTTAACCGGGAGACCATTTGCCACGCTGGATGGTTGACCTTACTAGCGATTGACTGATTTAGTGACTAAATGACTGAGTGGTTGAGTGAATTGCTGGTAACTGACTGTGTACCTAAAGGGTTGACTGAGTTAATGACCGATTGGTGAATGAGTGGCTAACTGACTGTCCGATTGACTGCCAAGTGGGGGAATGACAGATTGGTTTCTCCCCTTACTAGCCAACTGGTGACTGACTCATTCGCTGACTGACTAGTGAGTGACTGGCTAAGTCAGTGACTGACTGACTAATACGGTGACTGACTGGTTAAGTCATTTGTTGACCTCGTGGTTGACTGGCTGGTTGACTGACTAGTTTGACTAGTTGACTAATTGGCGACTGTCTTCCTGCCTGACAGATTGACCAGTTAGTTGCTTTCTTACTGGTACCTGAACCATTGACTGACTGCTTGAGAGGCTTGCAGACCGATAGGTGACTGACTTAGTAACTTACTAGGTGAATCTCTTGCTGAGTGACTGGGTGACTGACTTGTTGACTGAGTTATTGGTACCTGACCACCTGAGTGACTGGTTGACCAACTGACGAGATTACTGGTTACTGACTTGTGACTGATTGGTTGACTGACTCACTGGTACGTGATTGGCTATTTGACTGGGTTAATGACCTGTTGAGCGACTGGTGACTGAGTGGCTAAACGGACTGGTGACTGACTGGCCAACGCACTGGCTGACTGACTCACTGGTATCTGAGTGGTTGAGTGACTGGCTATCTGAATGCTTGACTGACTGACTTCATAGCTTCTCACTGGAGAGTGACTGGCTGACCAACTGGCTGACTTGTCGACTGTCCCCTTTACCAACTTGTGACTAAGTAAATACTTGACTGGTGACCGACTCACTAGCTGACTGGCTGGGCGATTGACCTGCTGACAGACTTATTACTGGCTGACTATTTTCTGACAGTCTCTTTACTGACTGGCTGACTGACTTGTTGATTGAGGGGCTGAGGGACTGACTGACGCACAGACTTGCTGGTGCTTGACTGGGTGACTATCTGCTACGCTGGATGGCTGATCTTAATAGCGATTGACTGATTTAGTGACTAGATGACTGAGTGCTTGAGCGTATTGCTTGTATCTGACTGTGTATCTAAAGGGTTGACTGACTTGATGATTGATTGGTGAATGAGTGGCTAACAGACTGTCCGATTGACTACCAAGTGAGTGGATGACTGATTGTTTTACCCACGTGGTAGTCGACTGGTGACTGACTTGATAACCGAATGGTGACTGAGTGACTATTAACTGAGTGTCTGACTGACTGGTTGACCTCTTGGTTCGTACCTGACAAGCTGACTGGCTAGTTAACCAACTCACTGGTTCCTAACGGTTGGCTACTGATTGGGGGACTAACGGGTTAACTGAATTGCTGACCGACTGGTAACTGACTGGCTTACTTGTTGGCTAACTGACCGAGGACTGCTTGACTGAGTGACCATTTGACTGACTCACCGGGTACCTGAGTGGCTGACTGGGTGGATTACTTCCTTGCTCACGGTTTGGTGACTGACTGGCTAACTGACTGCATAATTGACCGCTTGACTTACTTTTGAACTGAGTCAGTTGTACCTAACTGGCTGGCTGACTGACTTGTTCATTGACTTGCTGGCTGACTGTTACAATTACTGGTTAGTGAGTAGCGACTCAGTGTTAACTAACTGGTTGACTGTCTCGCTGCTACCTCACTAGCTATTTGCCTGCTTAACTGACTCGCTGACCGACTGATGACTAAGTGGCCAACTAACAGGTGACTGACTGGCTGATGGACTAACTGACTGACTGACTCTATGTACCTGATGGTTCAGTGACTGAAATGCGCCAAGTCTTGGTGAACTTGCCCTGAAAATACGGTTTTCGAAATACTATCCCAAACGAACCAAAACCAATTCTTTCGACTAGATTGTGTTAAAACCTGTAAGAAATCATTAAAATTTACTCGAGACGCGATGCTTCCTACAAACTCTGGCCAGAGAGTGAGATGCACCTAGTCTTGCTCAGCGTGTGCTCAAAATACGGTTCTTCAAAATGTATCTGCAAACAAGCCAAAACCATCCATTTTTTAAGAGAATACATAAGAATACACCAACATTTACCCGAGCACCGATGTTTCCTGCAAAATTTGGCGAGAGGGTGAAATGCGCCAAGCCTTGCTCAGCTCGCGCTCAAAATAAGGTGTCGCAAAAAGTATCTGCAAAGAGGCCAAAACAAGTTTTTCTGAACAGAATGTGTAATACGTAAGAATACACTAAAAGTTAACTTTGAAAGAGAAAAGTTAATTTTGAAAGATTGAAATTCTTAAGTAAGGGTTTAGGTGTTTATAACCATTTGTACACCGAAAATAGTACTTATCAGACAACAGTAACACTTTTAAATGGTCGTTAAACAATAACAAAGAGTCTTAGACACTGAAAATTTTGACCAAAAGTACCATACTACCCCTTTGGAAAAACATTCAAGAAGGCGGAAATGAAAAGACGGTGCGTTAAACTTAACCCAATGTAAGTTTTAACCCATTCCTGCTGAAGCCATAAAACTTGCTACACTGTTGGGCATTGCATTGAACTACTTGTGTGATAAATATGAGTATAACGAATGACAGAGTTCCAATCTTTGGAACTGTGACGATCTAGACTTTGAAAGACTGAAATCTCTAAGTTAGTGTTTAGAACCAATTGTACACCAAAAACAGTACTTTTCACACAATAGTAACCCCTTTTAATGATAATCAAAGAATAAAAAAGCGCTTTAGACACAAACTTTAGACCAAAAGCACCATGCTACCCCCTTGGAAAAAAATTCAAGATGGCGGAAATGAGAAGAGGGTCCCTTAACCCTAACCCCACCTAACTTTTGAGTTATTCATGTTGAAGCCATTATACTTCTCACACTAGTGGCCATTGGATTCAACTAGTCTGGTATGAAACAAGACGATATTTTATGCGGAAGCGACAGAGTTATAGGGTTTGGAAAATTGCGAGGGGATTGCGAGCATTTAACAACAAAGTGACAGTGTTTTAACGTCCTCAAGTGTTAGTGCTAGACTTAGAATTTCTGGACTTTGGTCAAATTTTCAGTCTCTAAAACGCTTTCTTTTATTTAAATATCATTAAACTGAGTTACTATTGGCTTAAAAGTAGGTTTTCGGTGTACAGAGGGTTTCAAACGCGTAAACCCTTAGTTAAAAAATTCAGTAATTTTTACAATTTAAATGGTCACACTTTGGAAGATTGTAGCTCTGTCATTCCTCAATGAAATCCATTGTCATTTATAGCACCAATAGTTCTTTGTTTTTGCTAGCTTGATGTCTGTTGTTTTTGTTCATTCCCGAATGACCCCATATCAAACGAGGGCATATCAGCACAAAAGGTGGGCAGTTCAGCAGAAAAAAGGAGCAAATCAGCATACGTGGGCAAATCAGCGGTGCAGCCTCTCAATCTTCCAAGCACTATAACTCTGTTATTTCTGCATGAAATAACTTTATATTTCTTACCAAACTAATTCAGTGCAATGAGCAATAGTGTGGCAAGTTCATGACTTAAGCTCGAATGCTTCAAAAGTTAGGTGGGGTTAGGGTTAACGTGCCACCTTGGTTCACATCCCCTCGGCGATTGTTCATATCCGAACGGCGATGGTTCATATCCCCTCAAAATCTTCCAACCCCTATAACTCTGTAGCTTCCGCATGAAATATGTTCTTGTTTCATACCAAACTAGTTGAATCTAATGACTATTAGAACATAGCTAGCAGAGTCGCGCAATCAAATTCATTATACGCAAGCGTGCTCAAAATCCCGATAGTGCTTGCTGGTAGCGTCAGCAAATCCGACTTCGACAGAAATATTTTTTTTCGCGCGAGCGGCCATTGCTAGTGCGGGGAAAAATAATACATTTCGCGACAATAATGGATACAAACAGAAACTCGGCCTGCTAGTCCGAAAACGAAGACAATGTTTCGACCTTTTCCTATGGGCTAGAGTTCTTAAATGAGGCAGAAAAAGAGAAAAACAAAGGAAAAGGAGACTCGGCATCAGCGCCGTCACGATTCGCTTCAACTGATATTGTTTTCCATTTTTCGCGTCGCATTTGATGCACAATTCGACCGGCTATGTTCTAAAACAATTGGTTCATACTTTCAGCTGTGCACTATCGAGCTATGGAGCACGTGGGAAGTTTGCAGAGCACTCAAGAAGCTAGAGTTGCCCTCGGCTATCGTCTCGGGCAATTCTTACCCTTCTTTCGTGCTCTCCAAACTTCCCGCGTGCTCCATAACTCCATAGTGCACGCTAAAGCATGAACCAATTGTTAACTAGTGTGAGAAGTGTAATGGCTTAAGCATGAATAAATCAAAAGTTAAATGGGGTTGGGGTTATATTATTATTATTAATCCTCTTAGTGTCACTAAGAAAAACATAAGGCCTTGACCAGAGTTCGCCATTGATATCTGGCGGGTGCTTGCCGCTCCAGGTGCCTCTAAGTCCAGTTTTTGTCCTTCATTTCCCTTTCCACCGTCCTCCTCCAGGTTTCTTTCGGTCTTCCTCCCTTCCTACGTCCATCAGGGCTCCATCTGAGAGCAACTCGTGGTAATGCTGCTGGTGGCATGCGCAGCACATGCGCAATCCATTTCCATCTCTTCTTCTGGACTTGCTGTGTGATTGGTACTGTTCGTGTTCTTCTACGGAACTCGTAGTTTGAGACCGTCTGGGGCCAGTATAAAAGAGGAATCCTATGGGGTTAGGTACTTGTCACACTAGTGGTCATTGGATTGAACTAGGTTGGTATGAAACATGAAGATATTTTAGGCACAAGCAACACACCTATAGTGGTTGGAAGATTGGTTGGGGAGATGAACCATCGCCGAGGGGATATGAACCGAGGTGGTAGAATAACCCTAACCCCATCTAACTTAAAAACCATTCGTTCTTAAATTGAGCTAGTTTGATAATAAATTAAAAGGTATTTGATTTAGAAACAACAGAGTTACAGGGGTTGAACGATTGCGAGAGAATATGCAACATCGCCGAGGGGATATGAACCATCGCCGAGGGAATATGAACCAAAGTGGCACGTTAACCCTTACCCCATGTAATTTTTGAACCATTCGTACCTAAGCTACGAACCTTGTCACATTGTTGGGCATTTCATTGAAATATCTGCTTGATAAATATGAGTATATTGCATTGCTAAGTAACAGAGTTACATTCCTTGGAACCCTGACCATCTAAGTTTTGAAAGAGAGCAATTCTTAAGTAAGAGCTTAGGTGTTTATAACCACTTGTACACCGAAAATAGTACTTATCAGACAACACTAACACTTTTTAATGACAATCAAACAAGAAGAAAGCGTCTTACACACTCAAAATTTTGACCAAAAGTGCCATACTACCCCTTTGGAAAAAAATCCAAGATGACGGAAATGAAAAGACGGTCCCTTAACCCTAACGCAATGTAACTTTTAACCCATTCCTACTGAGGCCATGAAATTGGTCACACTGTTGGGCATTGCATTGAAATACTCTTGTGGTAAATATGAGTATATTGCATTACGGAATGACAGAGTTCCAATCTTTGGAACTGTGACAATCTGAATTTTGAAATACTCAACTCCCCAAGTTAGGGTTTAGATGTTTAGAACAATTTCTACGCCAAAAAAGTACTTTCAGACAATAGTAACCCATTTTATTGATAATCAAACAATAAAAAAGTGTTTTAGACTCTGAAAATTTGACAAAAAGCACCATGCTACCCCTTTGGAAAGCAATTCAAGATGGCCGAAACTAAGAGGGTCCCTTAACCCTAACCCCATCTAACTTTTGACTTATTCATGCTTAAGCCATTACACTTCTTACAATAGTGTGCATTGGATTCAACTAGTTTGGTATGAAATAAGAAGATATTTTGTGTAGAAGCGACAGAGTTCTAGGAGTTGGAAGATTGCGAGGGGATATGAACCATCGCCGAGGGAATATGAACCAAGGGGTTGGTTAACCCTAACCCCATCTCACTTTTCAACCGTTCTTGCTTAAGCCATGAAATTTATTCCACCATTAGAAATTGAATTGAACTAGTTTGGTGTTAAGTATTACGTTATTTCATTTAGAATTATCAGAGTTATAGGGGTTGGAAGAAGGTGAAAAATGGGATGACGCGTGGAAGTGAGAAAAACTCATTTTAAGGCTTAAAAACCACTTTTAAAGCGCTAAAAACTTGTTTAGGGTACTACTGAACCAACAGGAGGAGTCTGAGGGAGATTTGAAATGTTGACAAAGATGGCCATGTTACCCCTTTGGAAAAAAATTCCAGATGGCTGACGTGAAAAGAGGTAGACATGAAAAGAGCTAACTTTTCAACCATCCATGCTTTAGGCATGAAACTTGTCACACTATTGGTCATTGGATTGAGCTAGGTTGGTTTATGTCGATGCGAGTGCGTATTTAACAACAAAGTTACAGTGTCTCAACGAACTCAAGTCTTAGTGCTAGACTTAGAATTTCTGTAATTTGGTCCAAATTTTCAGTCTAAAACGCTTTCTCTTTGTTTAGTTATCATTAAAGACAGTTACTATTGCCTTAAAAGTAGTTTTTCAGTCTAGAAATCGTTTTAAACGCGTAAACCCTTAGTTAAATAACTCAGCCATTTTTACAATTTAAAAGGTCACACTTTGGAAGATTGTAGCTCTGTCATTCCTCAATGAAATCCATTGTCATTTATAGCTCCAATAGTTTGTTGTTTTTGCTAGCTTGATGTTTGTTGTTTTTGTTCAGGCCCGAATGACCCTATAACATACGAGGGCATATCAGCACACAAGGTGGGCAGCACAGCTGAAAAAGGGAGCAAATCAGCCTACGTGGGCCAATCAGCTGTACAGCCCCTCAATTTTCCAAGCAGTCTGTGTTGTTTCTGCATGAAATAACTTTATATTTCATATCAAACTAGTTCAATGCAATGAACAATAGTGTGACAACTTCATGACTTAAGCTTGACTGGTTTAAAAGTTCAATGGGGTTAGGGTTAACCTGCCACCTTGGTTCACATCCGCTCGGCGATTGTTCATATCCCATTGGCGATGGTTGGTATCCCCTGGCAATCTTCCAACCCCCATAACTCTGTAGCTGCTGCATCAAATATGTTCTTGTTTCATACCAAACTAATTGAACCCAATGACCACTAGTGTGAGAAGTGTAATAACTTAAGCGTGAATAAGTCAAAAGTTAGATGGGGCTAGGGTTAAGGCACCCTCATTTCATTTCTGCCCTCTTGGATTTTTGTCCGAAGGGGTAGCATGGTACTTTTGGTCAAAAGTTTCATTCTCTAAAACACTTTCTTATTGTTTGATTATCATTAAAAAGAGTTACCATTGTCTGAAAAGTACTTTTCTTGGTGTACAAATGGTTTTAAACACCTAAAGCTTTACTTAGCGGTTCAGTCTTTAAAAGTCTTTAAAAGTTCAGGTTGTCAAGCAACGGATAAAGTAATGGATAAAGTTCATTTACAAGTAACAGAGTTATAGGGGTTGAATAAGTGGGAGAGAATAGGCGCCATCGCGAAGGGGATATCAACCATCGCCGAGGAAATATGAACAAAGTTGGTACGTTAACCTTAACCCCATCTAACTTTTCAACCATTCATGGTTAAGCCATGAACCTAGTCACACTGTTGGGCATTGCATTGAGCTACTTGTGTGATAAACATGAGTATATTGCATTACGGAGTGACAGAGTTCCAGTCTTTGGAACAGTGACCATCTGAATTTTGAAAGACTGATATTCTTAAGTAAAGGTTTACGTGTTGAAGACAATTTCTACACCGAGAAAAGTACTTTTCAGAGAATAGTAACTCTTTTTGGCAACAATCAAACAATAAGATAGCGTTTTAGACAATGAAACTTTTGACCAAAAGTACCATGTTGCCCCTTTGGAAAAAAATCCAAGATGGCGGAAATGAAAAGAGGGTGTCTTAACCCTAACCCCATCTAACTTTTGACTTATTCATGCTTAAGCCATTACACCTCTCACACGAGTGGTCTTTGGATTTAACTAGTTTGGTATGAAACAAGAACATATTTTATGCGGAAGAAACGGAGATATAGGGGTTGGATGATTGCGAGGGGATATGAATCATCGCCGAGGGGATATGAACCAGGCTGGTAGGTTAACCCTAGCCCCATCTCACTTTTAAACAATTACTGCTTAAGTCCTGAAATTTAATACACCATTAGACATTGAATTGAACTAGTTTGGTGTTAAGTATTACGTTATTTGATTTAGAACTAAGAGCGTTATAGGGCTTGAATAATTGGGAGAGAATATGCACCATCACCGAGAGGATATCAAGCATCGCCGAGGGGATATCAACCAGGGCGGTAAGTTAACCCTAACCCCATCTAGCTTTTGAACCATTCCTGCTTAAGCCATGAGCCTAGTGACACTGTTGGGCATTGCATTGAAATACTTGTGTGATAAATATGAGTATATTGCATTACGGAATGACAGAGTTCCAGACTTTTGGAGCTGTGAACATCTAAACTTTGAAAGACTGAAACTGTTAAGTTAGGGTTTAAGTGTTTAAAACCATTTCTACACAAAACAGTACTTTTCAGACAATAGTAACTCTTTTTAATGATAATCAAACAATAAGAAAGCGTTTTAGACAATGAAACTTTTGACCAAAAGTACCATGCTACCCCTGTGGAAAAATTCCAAGATGGCGGAAATAAGAGGAGGATCCATTAACCCTAATCCCCGCTAACGTTTACCTTATTTATGCTTAAACCATTCTAGTTCTTACACTAGTGGTCTTTGAATTCAACTAGTTTGTTATGAAACAAGAACATATTTTGTGGGGAACCAACAGCGTGATAGGGGTTGCAAGATTGCGAGGGGATATGAGCCATCGCCGACGGGAAATGACCAAGGGTTAACCCTAACACCATCTTACTTTTAAAGAATTCCAAAAGAATATATTAAAATTCACCTGGAACCCGCACTCTGGATCGACAGTGGCCAGAGGCTAAGATGTGCCAAGTCTTGCTCAGCTCGCGCTCAAAATACCGTTCGCCAAAATGTATCTGCAAACAAGCCAAAACCACCTTTTTTCAACAGAATCCATAAAAATACACTAACATTTACCCGGGTACCGATGTTTCCTGCAAAATTTGGCCAAAGTATCAAATGCGCCAAGTCTTGCTCAGCTCGCGCTCGTAATACGGTTTTGCAAAAGGTATCTGCAAATAGACCAAAACAACTTTTTTGGAACAGAATGTGTTTTAATCCATAAGATTACACTAAAATTTACCTGAGAACCGATGTTTCCTGCAAAATTTGGCCAGAGGGTAGAATGCGCCATGTCTTGCTTAGCTCGCCCCCAAAATACGGTTTTGCAAAAAGTATCTGCAAAGAGGCCAAAAGCACTTTTTTTGAACAGAATGTGTTAAAATACGTAAGAATACACTAAAATTTACCTGAGACCCGATGTGTCTTGCGAATTGAGGCCACAGCACGAAATGCGCCAAGTCTTGGTCAACTCGCCCATAAAATACAGTCTTCCAAAACCTATCCCCAAACGAGCCAAAACCAAATCTTTCGGCTAGATATTGTTAAAAGCTGTAAGATATCATTAAAATTTACGTTAGACGGGATACTTTCTGCAAAATTGGGCCAGAGGGTGAGATGCGCCAAGTCTTGGTCAGCTCGCGCTCAAAATACGGTTTTCCACAATGTATCTGCAAATAAGCCAAAGCAACCTTTTTTAAACAGAATCCATAAGAATACACCAATATTTACCTGAGAACCGATGTTTCATGCAAAATTTGGCCAAAGGGTGAAATGCGCCGTCTTGTTCAGCTCGCGCTAAAAATACGGTTTTGCAAAAAGTATCTGCAAAGAGGCCAAAAGCACTGTATTTCAACAGAATGTGTTAAAATACGTAAGACTACACTAAAATTTACCTCAGACCCGACGTTTCTTGCGAAATGTGGCCACAGCTCGAAATGCGCCAAGTCTTAGTCAACTTGAATGAGTTCAATGCAATGAACAATAGTGTGACAGCTTCATGACTTAAGCTGGAATGGTTCAAAAGTTAGTTAGGGTTAGGGTTAACGTGCCTCCTTGGTTCATATCCCCTCGGCGATTGTTCATATCCCAGTGACAATCGTTCATATCCCCTCGCAATCTTCCAACCCCTATAACTCTGTAGCTTCCGCATGAAATATGTTCTTATTTCATACCAAATTAGTTCAATCCAATGACCAAAGACTGTAACTGAGTCACTTTGCAATGCAGGATACTCATATTTATCGCGCAAGTAATTCAATGCTATGCCTAACAGTATAAGAGAATTCATGGCTTAAGCACGAATGGTGCAAAAGTTAGATGGGGTTAGGGTTAATGTACCACCTTGGTTCATATCGCTCGGCGATCGTTGATATCTCCTCGGCGATCTTCATATCCTCTCGGAGTCTTCCAACCCCTATAACTCTGTAGTATCTAAATGAAATAACTTTATATTTCAAACCAAACTATTTCAAATCAATGTTTCGGTAGTGTGACAGGTTTTATGGCGTAGGCATGAATGGGACGAAAGTTATATGGGGTTAGCGTTAAGGTACCACCTTATTTCACATGCTCTCGGGGAAGGTTTATATCCCCTCGGAGATGGTTGATATCCTGTCGCAATGTCTCATCCCCTGAGCTTCTGTTGTTTCTAACTTAAATAACTTCATATTTCATAACAAACTAGTTCAATCCAATGGGCAATAGTGTCACACGTTTCATGACTTAAGACTGAATGAGACAAAAGCTACATGTGGTTAGGGTTAGATCACCCTCTTTTCATTTTCTCCATCATATTTTTTTTCCAAAAGAATAGCATGGTACTTCTGGTCATAGTTTTCAGTGTCCAAAACGCTTCCTTTTTGTTTCACTATAATTAAAAAGAGTTACTATTGTCTGAAAAGTACTTTTTTCGGTGTAGAAATTGTTTTCAAAACCTAAACCATTACTTAAGAATTTCAGTCTTTCAAAATTCAGACCGTCACAGTTCCAAGGACTCGTACTCTGTCATTCCGTAATGCAATATACTCATATTTATCACACAAGTATTTCAATGCAATGCACAATAGTGTCACTAGGTTCATTGCTTAAGCAGGAATGGTTCAAAAGTTAGATGGGGTTAGGGCTAACGTACAGCGTTGGTTGATATCCCCTCGGCGATGGTTGATATCCCCTCGGCGATGATGCATATTCTCTCACAATTATTCAACCCCTATAATGCTCTTAATTCTAAATGAAATAACGTAATTCTTAACATTAAACTAGTTAAATTCAATGTCTAGTGGTGGAATAGATTTTAGGGCTTAGTTTGATATTTCTTATGGGATGGTTCATATCCCCTCGCAGTCTTCCAACCCCTATAACTCTGTTGCTTTCGCATAAAATATGTTCTTGTTTCATACCAAGCTAGTTGAATCCAAAGACCACTAGTGTGAGAGGTGTAATGGCTTAATCATGAATAAGCCAAAAGTTAGTTAGGCTTAGGTACTTGTCACACTAGCGGTCATTGGATTGAACTAGGTTGGTATGAAACATGCAGATATTCTTTGCACAAGCAACACACCTATAGTGGTTGGAAGACTGAAAACAAACTATTGGAGCTATAAATGATAATGGATTTCATTGAGGAATGACAGAGCTACAATCTTCCAAAGTGTGACCTTTTAAATTGTAAAAATGGCTGAGTTATTTAACTAAGGATTTACGCGTTTAAAACGATTTCTAGACTGAAAAACTACTTTTAAGGCAATGACCAATAATGTGACAAGTTTCATGCCTAAAGCATGGATGGTTGAAAAGTTAGCTCTTTTCATGTCTACCTCTTTTCATGTCAGCCATCTGGAATTTTTTCCAAAGGGGTAACATGGCCATCTTGTCAACATTTCAAATCTCTCTCAGACTCCTCCTGTTGGTTCAGTAGTGCCCTAAACAAGTTTTTAGCGCTTTAAAAGTGGTTTTTAAGCCTTAAAATGAGTTTTTCTCACTTCCACCCGTCATCCCACTTTTCACCTTCCTCCAACCCCTATAACTCTGATAATTCTAAATGAAATAACACCAAACTAGTTCAAATCAATTTCTAATGGTGGAATAAATTTCATGGCTTAAGCAAGAACGGTTTAAAAGTGAGATGGGGTTAGGGTTAACCAACCCCTTGGTTCATATTCCCTCGGCGATGGTTCATATCCCCTCGCAATCTTCCAACCCCTATAACTCTGTCGCTTCTACACAAAATATCTTCTTATTTCATACCAAACTAGTTGAATCCAATGCACACTACTGTAAGAAGTATAATGGCTTAAGCATGAATAAGTCAAAAGTTAGATGGGGGTAGGGTTAAGGGACCCTCTTTTCATTTCCGCCATCTTGAATTGTTCTCCAAAGGGGTACCATTGTGCTTTTTCTCAAATTTTCAGAGTCTGAAACACTTTTTTATTGTTTGATTATCAATAAAATGGGTTACTATTGTCTGAAAAGTACTTTTTTGGTGTACAAATGGTTCTAAACATCTAAACCCTAACTTAGGGATTTCAGTCTTTCAAAATTCAGATTGTCACAGTTCCAAAGATTGGAACTCTGTCATTCCGTAATGCAATATACTCATATTTACCACAACAGTATTTCAATGCAATGCCCAATAGTGTGACAAATTTCATGGCCTCAGCAGGAATGGGTTAAAAGTTACATTGCGTTAGGGTTAAGGGACCGTCTTTTCATTTCCGCCATCTTGGATTTTTTTCCAAAGGGGTAGTATGGTACTTTTGGTCAAAATTTTGAGTGTGTGAGACGCTTTGTTCTTGTTTGATTATCATTGAAAAGTGTTAGTGTTGTCTGATAAGTACTATTTTCGTTGTACAAGTGGTTATAAACACCTAAGCTCTTACTTAAGAATTGCTGTCTTTCAAAACGGTTCCAAGGAATGTAACTCTGTTACTTAGCAATGCAATATACTCATAGTTATCAAGCAAGTAGTTCAATGAAATGCCGAAGAGTGTAGGAAGATTCGTAGCTTAGGTACGAATGGTTCAAAAATTACATGGGGTAAGGGTTAACGTGCCACTTTGGTTCATATTCCCTCGGCGATGGTTCATATCCCCTCGGCGATGTTGCATATTCTCTCGCAATCGTTCAACCCCTGTAACTCTGTTGTTTCTAAATCAAATACCTTTGGATTTATTATCAAACTAGGTCAATTCAAGAACCAATGGTTTTTAAGTTAGATGGGGTTAGGGTTATGGCTACCACCTTGATGGGCTACCACCTTGGTTCATATCCCCTAGGCGATGGTTCATCTCCCCAACCAGTCTTCCAACCACTATAGGTGTGTTGCTTGTGCATAGAATATCTGCATGTTTCATACCAACCAAGTTCAATCCAATGACCACTAGTGTGACAAGTACCTAAGCCTAACTAACTTTTGGCTTATTCATGATTAAGCCATTACACCTCTCACACTAGTGGTCTCTGGATTCAACTAGTTTGGTATGAGACAAGAACATATTTTATGCGAAAGCAACAGAGTTATGGGGGTTGGAAGACTGACACTTTTCAATGATAATCAAACAAGAAGAAAGCGTCTCACACACTCAAAATTTTGACCAAAAGTACCATACTACCCCTTTGGAAAAAAGTCCAAGATGGCGAGAATGAAAAGACGGTCCCTTAACCCTAACGCAATGTAACTTTTAACCCATTCCTGCTGAGGCCATGAAATTTGTCACACTATTGGGCATTGCATTGAAATACTCTTGTGGTGAATATGAGTATATTGCATTACGGAATGACAGAGTTCCAATCTTTGGAACTGTGACAATCTGAATTTTAAAAGACTGAAATCCCTAAGTTAGGGTTTAGATGCTTAGAACCATTTGTACGCCAAAAAAGTACTTTTCAGACAATAGTAACCCATTTTATTGATAATCAAACAATAAAAAAGTGTTTCAGACTCTGAAAATTTGAAAATAAGCACAATGGTACCCATTTGGAAAACAATTCAAGACGGCGGAAATGAAAAGAGGGTCCCTTAGCCCTACCCCATCTAACTTTTGACTTATTCATGCTTAAGCCATTACACTTCTTACAATAGTGTGCATTGGATTCAACTAGTTTGGTACGAAATAAGAAGATATTTTGTGTAGAAGCGACAGAGTTATAGGGGTTGGAAGATTGCGAGGGGATATGAACCATCGCCGAGGGAATATGAACCAAGGGGTTGGTTAACCCTAACCCCATCTCACTTTTAAACCATTCTTGCTTAAGCCATGAAATTTATTCCACCATTAGAAATTGAATTGAACTAGTTTGGTGTTATTTTATTTAGAATTATCAGAGTTATAGGGGTTGGAAGAAGGTGAAAAATGGGATGACGGGTGGAAGTGAGAAAAACTCATTTTAAGGCTTAAAAACCACTTTTAAAGCGCTAAAAACTTGTTTAGGGCACTACTGAACCAACAGGAGGAGTCTGAGGGAGATTTGAAATGTTGACAAGATGGCCATGTTACCCCTTTGGAAAAAATTCCAGATGGCTGACATGAAAAGAGGTAGACATGAAAAGAGCTAACTTTTTAACCATCCATGCTTTAGGCATGAAACTTGTCACACTATTGGTCATTGCCTTAAAAGTAGTTTTTCAGTCTAGAAATCGTTTTAAACGCGTAAACCCTTAGTTAAATAACTCAGCCATTTTTACAATTTAAAAGGTCACACTTTGGAAGATTGTAGCTCTGTCATTCCTCAATGAAATCCATTGTCATTTATAGCTTCAATAGTTTGTTTTATTTGCTAGCTTGATGTTTGTTGTTTTTATTCAGGCCCGAATGACCCTATAACATACCAGGGCATATCAGCACACAAGGTGGGCAGCACAGCTGAAAAAGGGAGCAAATCAGCCTACGTGGGCAAATCAGCCCACGTAGGCTGATTTTTCCAAGCACTCTAACTGTGTTGTTCTGCATGAAATAACTTTATATTTCATACCAAACTAGTTCAATGCAATGAATAATAGTGTGACAACTTCATGACGTAACCTTGAATAGTGCAAAAGTTCAATTAGGGTTAGGGTTAACCTGCCACCTTGGTTCACATCCGCTCGGCGATTGTTCATATCCCATTGGCGATGGTTGGTATCCCCTGGCAATCTTCCAACCCCCATAACTCTGTAGCTGCTGCATCAAATATGTTCTTGTTTCATACCAAACTAGTTGAACCCAATGACCACTAGTGTGAGAAGTGTAATGGCTTAAGCGTGAATAAGTCAAAAGTTAGATGGGGTTAGGGTTAAGGCACCCTCATTTCATTTCCGCCATCTTAGATTTTTGTCCGAAGTGGTAGCATGGTACTTTTGGTCAAAAGCTTCATTCTCTAAAACACTTTCTTATTGTTTGATTATCATTAGAAAGAGTTACCATTGTCTGAAAAGTACTTTTCTCGGTGTACCAATGGTTTTAAACACCTAAACCTTTACTTAGCGGTTCAGTCTTTAAAAGTCTTTAAACGTTCAGTTTTTAAAAATTCAGACGGTCACATTTCCAAAGACTGTAACTCAGTCATTTCGCAATGCAGGATACTCATATTTATCGCGCAAGTAGTTCAATGCTATGCCCAAGAGTGTAATAAGGGTCATGGCTTAACCGCGAATATTTCAAAAGTTAGATTGGGTTAGGGTTAATGTACCACCTTATTTCACATCCTCTCGGGGAAGGTTTATATCCCCTCGGCGATGGTTCATATCGTTTCGCAATGTTTCATCCCCTAAAGGTCTGTTGTTTCTAAATTAAATATCTTCATATTTCATACCAAACTAGTTCAATCCAATGGCCAATACTGTCACGCGTTTCATGGCTTAAGAAAGAATGAGAGAGGTTACGTGGGGTTAGGGTTAGGGCACCCTCTTTTTATTTCCGCCATCTTGGAATTTTTTTGCAAAGGAATAGCGTGGTACTTCTGGTCAAAAGGTTCAATGTCTAAAACGCTTTCTTTTTGTTTGATTATTATTAAAAAGGGTTACTATTGTCTGAAAAGTACTCTTTTCGGTGTAGAAGTTGTTTTTATCACGTACACCCTTACTTAATTTTAGTCTTTCAAATTTGAGATGGTCACAGTTCCAAAGACTGGTACTCTGTCATTCCGTAATACAATTTACTCATATTTATCACGCAAGTATTTCAATGCAATGCCCAACAGTGTCACCAGGTTTATGGCTTAAGCAGGAATGGTTCAAAAGTTAGATGGGTTAGGGTTAACGTATCGCCTTGGTTCATATCCCCTCTGCGACGGTTGATATCCGCTTCGCGATGCCGCATATTCTCTCCCAATTATTCAACCCCTATAACGCTATTAATTCTAAATAAAATAACGTAATACTTAACACCAAACTAGTTCAATTCAATGTCTAACGGTGTAATAGATTTCAGGATTTAAGCAGGAATTCTTTAAAAGTAAGATGGTGTTAGGGTTAACCCTTGGTCATTTCCCGTCGGCGATGGCTCATATCCCCTCGCAATCATCCAACCCCTATATCTCCGTTTCTTCTGCATAAAATATGTTCTTGTTTCATACCAAACTAGTTAAATCCAAAGACCACTCGTGTGAGAGGTGTAATGGCTTAAGCATGAATAAGTCAAAAGTTAGATGGGGTTAGGGTTAAGACACCCTCTTTTCATTTCCGCCATCTTGGATTTTTTTCCAAAGGGGCAACATGGTACTTTTGGTCAAAAGTTTCATTGTCTAAAACGCTATCTTATTGTTTGATTGTTGCCAAAAAGAGTTACTATTCTCTGAAAAGTACTTTTCTCGGTGTAGAAATTGTCTTCAACACGTAAACCTTTACTTAAGAATATCAGTCTTTCAAAATTCAGATGGTCACTGTTCCAAAGACTGGAACTCTGTCACTCCGTAATGCAATATACTCATGTTTATCACACAAGTAGCTCAATGCAATGCCCAACAGTGTCACTAGGTTCATGGTTTAACCATGAATGGTTGAAAAGTTAGATGGGGTTAAGGTTAACGTACCAGCTTTGTTCATATTTCCTCGGCGATGGTTGATATCCCCTTGGCGATGGCGCCTATTCTCTCCCAATTATTCAACCCCTATAACTCTGTTACTTGTAAATGAACTTTATCCATTACTTTATCCGTTACTTGATAACCTGAACTTTTAAAGCCTTTTAAAGAGTGAACCGCTAAGTAAAGGTTTAGGTGTTTAAAACCATTTGTACACCAAGAAAAGTACTTTTCAGACAATGGTAACTCTTTTTAATGATAATCAAACAATAAGAAAGCGTTTTAGAGAATGAAACTTTTGACCAAAAGTACCATGCTACCCCTTCGGAAAAAAATCCAAGAGGGCAGAAATGAAATGAGGGTGCCTTAACCCTAACCCCATCTAACTTTTGACTTATTCACGCTTGAGCCATTATACTTCTCACACTAGTGGTCATTGGGTTCAACTAGTTTGGTATGAAACAAGAACATATTTGATGCAGCAGCTACAGAGTTATGGGGGTTGGAAGATTGCCAGGGGATACCAACCATCGCCAATGGGATATGAACAATCGCCGAGCGGATGTGAACCAAGGTGGCAGGTTAACCCTAACCCCATTGAACTTTTAAACCATTCAAGCTTAAGTCATGAAGTTGTCACACTATTGTTCATTGCATTGAACTAGTTTGGTATGAAATATAAAGTTATTTCATGCAGAAACAACACAGTTAGAGTGCTTGGAAAATTGAGAGGCTGCACAGCTGATTTGCCCACGTAGGCTGATTTGCTCCCTTTTTCAGCTGTGCTGCCCACCTTGTGTGCTGATATGCCCTCGTATGTTATAGGGTCATTCGGGCCTGAACAAAAACAACAAACATCAAGCTAGCAAAAACAACAAACTATTGGAGCTATAAATGACAATGGATTTCATTGAGGAATGACAGAGCTACAATCTTCCAAAGTTTGACCTTTTAAATTGTAAAAATGGCTGAGTTATTTAACTAAGGGTTTACGCGTTTAAAACGATTTCTAGACTGAAAAACTACTTTTAAGGCAATAGTAACTGTCTTTAATAATAACTAAAGAAAGAGAAAGCGTTTTAGACTGAAAATTTGGACCAAATTACAGAAATTCTAAGTCTAGCACTAAGACTTGAGTTCGTTGAGACACTGTAACTTTGTTGTTAAATACGCACTCGCATCGACATAAACCAACCTAGCTCAATCCAATGACCAATAGTGTGACAAGTTTCATGCCTAAAGCATGGATGGTTGAAAAGTTAGCTCTTTTCATGTCTACCTCTTTTCATGTCAGCCATCTTTTCCAAAGGGGTAACATGGCCATCTTGTCAACATTTCAAATCTCCCTCAGACTCCTCCTGTTGGTTCAGTAGTGCCCTAAACAAGTTTTTAGCGCTTTAAAAGTGGTTTTTAAGCCTTAAAATGAGTTTTTCTCACTTCCACCCGTCATCCCATTTTTCACCTTCTTCCAACCCCTATAACTCTGATAATTCTAAATGAAATAACGTAATACTTAACACCAAACTAGTTCAATTCAATTTCTAATGGTGGAATAAATTTCATGGCTTATGCAAGAACGGTTTAAAAGTGAGATGGGGTTAGGGTTAACCAACCCCTTGGTTCATATTCCCTCGGCGATGGTTCATATCCCCTCGCAATCTTCCAACCCCTAAAACTCTGTCGCTTCTACACAAAATATCTTCTTATTTCATACCAAACTAGTTGAATCCAATGCACACTATTGTAAGAAGTGTAATGGCTTAAGCATGAATAAGTCAAAAGTTAGATGGGGTTAGGGTTAAGGGACCCTCTTCATTTCGGCCATCTTGAATTGTTTTCCAAAGGGGTACCATGGTGCTTTATGTCAAATTTTCAGAGTCTAAAACACTTTTTTCTTGTTCGATTATCAATAAAATGGGTTACTATTGTCTGAAAAGTACCTTTTTGGCGTAGAAATGGTTCTAAACATCTAAACCCTAACTTGGGGAATTGAGTATTTCAAAATTCAGATTGTCACAGTTCCAAAGATTGGAACTCTGTCATTCCGTAATGCAATATACTCATATTTACCACAAGAGTATTTCAATGCAATGCCCAACAGTGTGACAAATTTCATGGCCTCAGTAGGAATGGGTTAAAAGTTACATTGCGTTAGGGTTAAGGGACCGTCTTTTCATTTCCGCCATCTTGGATTTTTTTCCAAAGGGGTAGTATGGCACTTTTGGTCAAAATTTTGAGTGTGTAAGACGCTTTCTTCTTGTTTGATTGCCATTAAAAAGTGTTATTGTTGTCTGATAAGTACTATTTTCGGTGTACAAGTGGTTATAAACACCTAAGCTCTTACTTAAGAATTGCTCTCTTTCAAAACTTAGATGGTCAGGGTTCCAAGGAATTTAACTCTGTTACTTAGCAATGCAATATACTCATATTTATCAAGCAGGTAGTTCAATGAAATGCCCAACAATGTGACAAGGTTCGTAGCTTAGGTACGAATGGTTCAAAAATTACATGGGGTAAGGGTTAACGTGCCACTTTGGTTCATATTCCCTCGGCGATGGTTCATATCCCCTCGGCGATGTTGCATATTCTCTCGCAATCGTTCAACCCCTGTAACTCTGTTGTTTCTAAATCAAATACCTTTCAATTTATTATCCAACTAGCTCAATTTAAGAGCGAATGGTTTTTAAGTTAGATGGGGTTAGGGTTATTCTACCACCTCGGTTCATATCCCCTCGGCGATGGTTCATCTCCCCAACCAATCTTCCAACCACTATAGGTGTGTTGCTTGTGCCTAAAATATCTTCATGTTTCATACCAACCTAGTTCAATCCAATGACCACTAGTGTGACAAGTACCTAACCCCATAGGATTCCTCTTTTATACCGGCTCCAGACGGTCTCAAACTACGAGTTCCGTAGAAGAACACGAACAGTACCAATCACACAGCAAGTCCAGAAGAAGAGATGGAAATGGATTGCGCATGTGCTGCGCATGCCACCAGCAGCATTACCACGAGTTGCTCTCAGATGGAGCCCTGATGGACGTAGGAAGGGAGGAAGCCCGAAAGAAACCTGGAGGAGGACGGTGGAAAGGGAAATGAAGGACAAAAACTGGACTTGGAGGCACCTGGAGCGGCAAGCACCCGCCAGATATCAATGGCGAACTCTGGTCAAGGCCTTATGTTTTTCTTAGTGACACTAAGAGGATTGAGATAGAATAAATATATGAAAAACATATATTTTGAACTGCGGTATTTGATACGTATGATGGACGATCCTCGCAGTAGATAGCGCTATTTGAGCAATAGCGAAATTCAGACCTGAAAAAAATCAGGCCTGTACGGGACTCGAACCACTGACCTCGAATCAGTGGTTCGAGCCAGTGGTTCGAGTCCCGTACAGGCCTGATTTTTTTCAGGTCTGAATTTCGCTATTGCTCAAATAGCGCTATCTACTGCGAGGATCGTCCATCATACGAATCAAATACCGCAGTTCAAAATATATGATTTTCATATATTTATTCTATCTCATTTATCACTTTCACGGGTTCATTACGAATCAACTTAACGGCCTGCTCTCAGTTGGCTTGTTAGCTCAATTGGTTAGAGCGCTGCACTAGTATCGCAGAGGTCAGTGGTTCGAGTCCCGTACAGGCCTGATTTTTTTCAGGTCTGAATTTCGCTATTGCTCAAATAGCGCTATCTACTGCGAGGATTGTCCATCATACGTACTAAGAGGATTAATAATAATAATATAACCCCAACCCCATTTAACTTTTGATTTATTCATGCTTAAGCCATTACACTTCTCACACTAGTTAACAATTGGTTCATGCTTTAGCGTGCACTATGGAGTTATGGAGCACGCGGGAAGTTTGGAGAGCACGAAAGAAGGGTAAGAATTGCCCGAGACGATAGCCGAGGGCAACTCTAGCTTCTTGAGTGCTCTGCAAACTTCCCACGTGCTCCATAGCTCGATAGTGCACAGCTGAAAGTATGAACCAATTGTTTTAGAACATAGCCGGTCGAATTGTGCATCAAATGCGACGCGAAAAATGGAAAACAATATCAGTTGAAGCGAATCGTGACGGCGCTGATGCCGAGTCTCCTTTTCCTTTGTTTTTCTCTTTTTCTGCCTCATTTAAGAACTCTAGCCCATAGGAAAAGGTCGAAACATTGTCTTCGTTTTCGGACTAGCAGGCCGAGTTTCTGTTTGTATCCATTATTGTCGCGAAATGTATTATTTTTCCCCGCACTAGCAATGGCCGCTCGCGCGAAAAAAAATATTTCTGTCGAAGTCGGATTTGCTGACGCTACCAGCAAGCACTATCGGGATTTTGAGCACGCCTACGTATAATGAATTTGATTGCGCGACTCTGCTAGCTATGTTCTAATAGTCATTAGATTCAACTAGTTTGGTATGAAACAAGAACATATTTCATGCGGAAGCTACAGAGTTATAGGGGTTGGAAGATTTTGAGGGGATATGAACAATCGCCGTTCGGATATGAACAATCGCCGAGGGGATGTGAACCAAAGTGGCACGTTAACCCTAACCCCACCTAACTTTTGAAGCATTCGAGCTTAAGTCATGAACTTGTCACACTATTGCTCATTGCACTGAATTAGTTTGGTAAGAAATATAAAGTTATTTCATGCAGAAATAACAGAGTTATAGTGCTTGGAAGATTGAGAGGCTGCACCGCTGATTTGCCCACGTATGCTGATTTGCTCCTTTTTTCTGCTGAACTGCCCACCTTTTGTGCTGATATGCCCTCGTTTGATATGGGGTCATTCGGGAATGAACAAAAACAACAGACATCAAGCTAGTAAAAACAAAGAACTATTGGTGCTATAAATGACAATGGATTTCATTGAGGAATGACAGAGCTACAATCTTCCAAAGTGTGACCATTTAAATTGTAAAAATTACTGAATTTTTTAACTAAGGGTTTACGCGTTTGAAACCCTCTGTACACCGAAAACCTACTTTTAAGCCAATAGTAACTCAGTTTAATGATAATTAAAAAAAAAGAAAGCGTTTTAGAGACTGAAAATTTGACCAAAGTCCAGAAATTCTAAGTCTAGCACTAACACTTGAGGACGTTAAGACACTGTCACTTTGTTGTTAAATGCTCGCAATCCCCTCGCAATTTTCCAAACCCTATAACTCTGTCGCTTCCGCATAAAATATCGTCTTGTTTCATACCAGACTAGTTGAATCCAATGGCCACTAGTGTGAGAAGTATAATGGCTTCAACATGAATAACTCAAAAGTTAGGTGGGGTTAGGGTTAAGGGACCCTCTTCTCATTTCCGCCATCTTGAATTTTTTTCCAAGGGGGTAGCATGGTGCTTTTGGTCAAAAGTTTGTGTCTAAAGCGCTTTTTTATTCTTTGATTATCATTAAAAGGGGTTACTATTGTGTGAAAAGTACTGTTTTTGGTGTACAATTGGTTCTAAACACTAACTTAGAGATTTCAGTCTTTCAAAGTCTAGATCGTCACAGTTCCAAAGATTGGAACTCTGTCATTCGTTATACTCATATTTATCACACAAGTAGTTCAGTGCAATGCCCAACAGTTTTATGTTTTATGACTTCAGCAGGAATGGGTTAAAACTTACATTGGGTTAAGTTTAACGCACCGTCTTTTCATTTCCGCCATCTTGAATGTTTTTCCAAAGGGGTAGTATGGTACTTTTGGTCAAAATTTTCAGTGTCTAAGACTCTTTGTTATTGTTTAACGACCATTTAAAAGTGTTACTGTTGTCTGATAAGTACTATTTTCGGTGTACAAATGGTTATAAACACCTAAACCCTTACCTAAGAATTTCAATCTTTCAAAATTAAGTTTTCTCTTTCAAAGTTAACTTTTAGTGTATTCTTACGTATTACACATTCTGTTCAGAAAAACTTGTTTTGGCCTCTTTGCAGATACTTTTTGCGACACCGTATTTTGAGCGCGAGCTGAGCAAGGCTTGGCGCATTTCACCCTCTCGCCAAATTTTGCAGGAAACATCGGTGCTCGGGTAAATGTTGGTGTATTCTTATGTATTCTCTTAAAAAAAGGATGGTTTTGGCTTGTTTGCAGATACATTTTGGAGAACCGTATTTTGAGCACACGCTGAGCAAGACTAGGTGCATCTCACTCTCTGGCCAAAAGTTTGTAGGAAGCATCGCGTCTCGAGTAAATTTTAATGATTTATTACAGGTTTTAACACAATCTAGTCGAAAGAATTGGTTTTGGTTCGTTTGGGATAGTATTTCGAAAACCGTATTTTCAGGGCAAGTTCACCAAGACTTGGCGCATTTCAGTCACTGAACCATCAGGTACATAGAGTCAGTCAGTCAGTTAGTCCATCAGCCAGTCAGTCACCTGTTAGTTGGCCACTTAGTCATCAGTCGGTCAGCGAGTCAGTTAAGCAGGCAAATAGCTAGTGAGGTAGCAGCGAGACAGTCAACCAGTTAGTTAACACTGAGTCGCTACTCACTAACCAGTAATTGTAACAGTCAGCCAGCAAGTCAATGAACAAGTCAGTCAGCCAGCCAGTTAGGTACAACTGACTCAGTTCAAAAGTAAGTCAAGCGGTCAATTATGCAGTCAGTTAGCCAGTCAGTCACCAAACCGTGAGCAAGGCAGTAATCCACTCAGTCAGCCACTCAGGTACCCGGTGAGTCAGTCAAATGGTCACTCAGTCAAGCAGTCCTCGGTCAGTTAGCCAACAAGTAAGCCAGTCAGTTACCAGTCGGTCAGCAATTCAGTTAACCCGTTAGTCCCCCAATCAGTAGCCAACCGTTAGGAACCAGTGAGTTGGTTAACTAGCCAGTCAGCTTGTCAGGCACGAACGAAGAAGTCAACCAGTCAGTCAGACACTCAGTTAATAGTCACTCAGTCACCATTCGGTTATCAAGTCAGTCACCTGTCGACTACCACGTGGGTAAAACAATCAGTCATCCACTCACTTGGTAGTCAATCGGACAGTCTGTTAGCCACTCATTCACCAATCAATCATCAAGTCAGTCAACCCTTTAGATACACAGTCAGATACCAGCAATACGCTCAAGCACTCAGTCATCTAGTCACTAAATCAGTCAATCGCTATTAAGATCAGCCATCCAGCGTAGCAGATAGTCACCCGGTCAAGCACCAGCAAGTCTGTGCGTCAGTCAGTCCCTCAGCCCCTCAATCAACAAGTCAGTCAGCCAGTCAGTAAAGAGACTGTCAGAAAATAGTCAGCCAGTAATAAGTCTGTCAGCAGGTCAATCGCCCAGCCAGTCAGCTAGTGAGTCGGTCACCAGTCAAGTATTTACTTAGTCACAAGTTGGTAAAGGGGACAGTCGACAAGTCAGCCAGTTGGTCAGCCAGTCACTCTCCAGTGAGAAGCTATGAAGTCAGTCAGTCAAGCATTCAGATAGCCAGTCACTCAACCGCTCAGGTACCAGTGAGTCAGTCAGCCAGTGCGTTGGCCAGTCAGTCACCAGTCCGTTTAGCCACTCAGTCACCAGTCGCTCAACAGGTCATTAACCCAGTCAAATAGCCAATCACGTACCAGTGAGTCAGTCAACCAATCAGTCACAAGTCAGTAACCAGTAATCTCGTCAGTTGGTCAACCAGTCACTCAGGTGGTCAGGTACCAATAACTCAGTCAACAAGTCAGTCACCCAGTCACTCAGCAAGAGATTCACCTAGTAAGTTACTAAGTCAGTCACCTATCGGTCTGCAAGTCTCTCAAGCAGTCAGTCACTGGTTCAGGTACCAGTAAGAAAGCAACTAACTGGTCAATCTGTCAGGCAGGAAGACAGTCGCCAATTAGTCAACTAGTCAAACTAGTCAGTCAACCAGCCAGTCAACCACGAGGTCAACAAATGACTTAACCAGTCAGTCACCGTATTAGTCAGTCAGTCACTGACTTAGCCAGTCACTCACTAGTCAGTCAGCGAATGAGTTAGTCACCAGTTGGCTAGTAAGAGGGTAAACCAATCTGTCATTCACTCACTTGGCAGTCAATCGGACAGTCAGTTAGCCACTCATTCACCAATCGGTCATTAACTCAGTCAACCCTTTAGGTACACAGTCAGTTACCAGCAATTCACTCAACCACTCAGTCATTTAGTCACTAAATCAGTCAATCGCTAGTAAGGTCAACCATCCAGCGTGGCAAATGGTCTCGGACAGTCACTCAGCCCCTCATTCAAGAAGTCAGTAACCAGACTGTCAGAAAATAGTCAGCCAGTAATAAGTCTGTCAGCAAGTCAATCGCCTAGCAAGTCAACTAGTCAGTGAGTCAGTCGGTCACTAGTCAAATAGTTACTTAGTCACAATTTGGTAAGGGAGTCAGTCGACAAGTCAGCCAGTTCATCAGCCAGTCACTCTCCAGTAAGAAGCCATTAGGTCAGTAAGTCAAGTATTCATTCGACCGGTCACTCAACCGCTCAGGTACCAGTGAGTCAGTCAGCCAGTGCGTTGGGCAGTCAGTCACCAGTCAGTTTAGCCACTCAATCACCAGTCGGTCAACAGGTCAGTAACCCAGTCAAATAGCCAATTACGTACCAGTGAGTCAGTAAACCAATCAGTCACATAGTCACTCGCCAGTCAGTAACCAGTAATCCTGTCAATCAGTCAACCAGTCAATCAGGTGGTCAGGTACCAAAAGGTCAGTTAACAAGTCGGTAAGCCAGTCACTCAGCTAGAAATTCACCTAGCAAGTTACTAAGTCAGTCATCTGTCGGTATGCAAGGCTCTCAAGCAGTTAGACACCGGTAAAGGTACCAGTAAGTAAGCAACTATCTAGTCAATCATTCAGGCAGAGAGACAGTCACCAGTCAGTCAACTAGTCATTCAACCAGCCAGTCAACCACGAGGTCAACCAATGCCTTAACCAGTTAGTCACCCTATTAGTCACTCAGTCACTGACTTAGCCAGTTAGTCACTAGTTAGTCAGCCAATCAATCAGAAGTGAGTCAGTAAAGCAATGAGCAAGTCAGTCAGCCAGTCAGGTACAAGCGAGTTTGTCAACCAATCCCTCATTTAGTCGGTCATCAGTCAGTTAGCCAGTCAGTGACCCAATGAGTCACCAGTTGGCCAACACGTTAGTCGGACAGTGAGTCAGCTTCTCAATCAACCATTCAGTGAACGAATGAGTCAGTGAATGAAATTTAGTCAGTTAGCCGGGCAAGTACCAGTTAGTAAGTCGAGCAGTCAGTCACCAGGCAGTTAGCCAGTCAGTCGCAAGACGGTCAGCAAGGAAGTCAACAACCCAAAGGGCCAGTCAGGTAAAAATCCGTCAGTCAAGCTGCCAGTGAGCCGGTCAGATACCAGTGAGTCGGTCAACCAGTCAGTCGGCCGATCAGGTACCAGTGACTCAGTCAATTAGTCAGTGAATCTTTCGCTCAGCCGTCAGCTAGTCAGTGAGTCACTGGTCGGTCGCGAGTAACTTAACCAGTCTGATAAGCACTCAGGTACCAATGACTCAGTCAACCAGTCACTGAGTCAATCAGTCGCCAGTCAGTAACCATTAACTCATTTAGTCAACCAGCTAGTCAGCCAGTTAGTCAGCCCTCCAGGAACCAGTATCTCACTCAACCAGTTAGTCGACCAGTCAGTCAGCGGATCGGGTACAAGTGCTACTTGACACAACTACCAATGAGTCAGTCAGTCAGTCACCAATAAGTTAATTATTCAATCACCATTCGGTCAACAATACAATCACCCAATGTCAGCTAATGTCTTTCATAAGTGAGACAGTCATGTAGGCAGTCACTTACCAGTCAATCAGCATCTCAGTTAACCAGGCAGTCAGCCAGTCAGTCAACCAACTAGTCACACAGTAAGCAACTCAGCCTGTCAGCCACTCGGTCACCAATCGGGAAGCAAGTCAGTTAGCCAGTCAGAGAGCCAGGCAGTACTCCAGCTAGTCAGCCAGACAGTCACCAATCAGAGAGCCAGTCAGTGCTCAGTCTCTCCGAAAGTCGATTCACCAGTCAGAAAGCCAGTCAGGCACCATTGACACATTCCACCAATCAGTCAGAAATTCACTTGCCAGTCAGTGACCGATAGTCACTGAGCTGATCTCCTACCAGTGACTCGGTGCAACACTCAGCAAGTCAGTCACCAGTCTTTAGCGAGTCACTTACCTGTCGTTCAGTAGGTCAGTCACCCAGTCAGGTAGCCAGTAAGGCAGGCAGTAATAAAGCAAGTCAGTTAGCCAGTCGCCTGCCTGTTGATCAGCAATTTAGTCAACCCGTCCGTCAGCCAGTCACGTTCCAGGTTGATAAAGAAAGGCTTTGCAAAAACTATCTTCAAACAGGGCGAGAGATTCAGTTTTCATCAGATTGTAATGAAATCTGTCAGAAAACACTAAAATCCAGTTGAAAGGCAATGTTTTTTGGGAAATTTGGGCAAAGACTGAAATGCGCTTACTTTTGCCAAACGCTAAAACCATGGTATCTGTGAAGAAGCCAAAACCAATTTCATTCAATAGATTTTGTCGAAATCTGTGAGCAAACGTTAAACTACAGTTGACATCTGGTGCATTCTGCGAAATTTGGCCAAAGCGTAAAATTTTGAGAGCGAGCTGAGCAAGACTCTGCGCATTGCACCCTCTGGCCAAATTTTGCAGAAAACATCGGTTCTCAGGTAAAGTTGGTGTGTTCTTATGGATTCTGTTAAAACAAGGTGGTTGTGGCTTATTTGCAGATACATTTTGGAAAACTGCGTTTTGAGCGCGAGCTGAGCAAGACGCGCTGCATCTCACCTTCTGGCCAAATGTTGCAGGAAACATCGCGTCACAGGTAAATTTCAATGATTTCTTACAGGTTCTAACACAATCTAGTCGAAAGAATTGCTTTTGGTTCGTTTGCGGATAGTTATTGGAAGACCGTATTTTCAGGACAACTTGAGATAGACTTGGCGCATTTCAGTCACTGAACCATCAGGTAAAGGAGAGTCAGTTATTCAGTTAGGCCATCAGCTAGTCAGTCACCTCTGAGTTGGCCACTTAGTTATCAGTCAGTCAGCGAGTCAGTTAAGCAGTGAAATAGCTAGTGAGCTAGCAGCGAGACAGTCAACAAGTTAGTTAACACTAAGTCGCTAGTCACTAACCAGTAATTGTAACAGTCAGCAAGCTAGTCAATAAAAAATTCAGTCAGCCAGCAAGTCAGGTACAACTGACTCAGTTCAAAAGTAAGTCAACCAGTCAATTACCCAGTCATTTAGCCAGTCAGTCACCAAACCGTGAGCAAGGCAGTAATCAACTCAGGCAGCATCTCAGGTACCCAGTAAATCAGTCAACTGGTCACTCAATCAAGAAGTCCTCGGTCAGTTAGTCAATCAGTAAGCCAGTCAGCTACCAGTCGGTCAGCAAGTCAGTTAAACCGTCAGTCCCCTAATCAGTAGCCAACCGCCAGGAACCAGTGAGTTAGTTAACTAGCCAATCGGCTGGTCAGGAACCACCGTAGAAGTCAACTAGTCAGTCAGACACTCAGTCACCAGTCAATCACTCAGTCACCAGTCCGTCATAACGTCAGCCACCAGTCGGCTACCAAGGGGGGAAAACATTCAGTCATCCCCTCACTTGGCAGTCAATCAGAGAGTCAGTTTGCCACTCATTCGCCAATCGGTCATCAAGTCAGTCAACCATTTAAATACACAGTCAGATACCAGCAAATCACTCAATCACTCAGTCATCTAGTCACTAAACCAGTCAATCGCTATTACGGTCAGCCATCCAGCGTAGCAGATAGTCACCCGGTCAAGCATCAGCAAGTGTGTGCGTCGGTCAGTCACTTAACCCCTCAATCAACAAGTCAGTCAGCCAGACAGTACCCAGACTGTCAGAAAATAGTCAGCCAGTAATAACTCTGTCAACAAGTCAATTGCCCAGCCAATCAACTACTTATTGAGTCAGTTGGTCATCCGTCAAATATTTACTTAGGCACAAGTTGGTAAAGGAGTCCGTCGACAAGTCAGCCAGTCAATCTCCAGTAAGAAGCCATTAAGTCAGTCAGTCAACCATTGAGTCCATCAGTCACTCAGCCGCTCAGGTACCAGTGAGTCGATCAGCCAGTGCGTTGGCCAGTCAGTCAGTTTAGCCACTCAGTCGGTCAACAGGTCATTAACCCAGTCAAATAACCAATCACGTACCAATGAGTCAGTGACATAGACACTCGCCAGTCAGTAACAAGTAATCGCGGCAATCAGTCAACCAGTCACTCAGTTGGTCAAGTACCAATAGGTCAGTCAACAGGACAGTCAGCCAGTCACTCAGCTAGAAATTTACCTACTAAGTTACTAAGTCAGTCATCTGTTAGTCTGAAAGGCTCTCAAGCAGTCAGTCACCGGTTCAGGTACCAGTAAGTGAGCAATTAACTGGTCAATCAGTCAGGAAGAGACACAATCCTAACTCAGTCAACTAGTCAGTCAACCAGCCAGTCATAAACGAGGTCAACCAATGACTTAGCTAGTCATTCACCCTAATAGTCAGTCACTCACTGAATTATCCAGTCAGTCACTAGTTAGTCAGCCAATCAATCAGTAGTCAGTAAGCAAAGCACTGAGCCAGTCAGTCAACCAGTCAGGTGCAAGTGAGTCTGTCAATTAATCTCTCATTTAATTAGTCATTAGTCAGTTAGCCAGTCAGTGACCCAGTGAGTCACCAGTTGGCCAACACGTCAGTTGGCCAGTGAGTCAGCTTCTCAATCAACCATTCAGTGAACGAATGAGTCAATGAATGAAATTTAGTCAGTTAGCCGGTCAAGTACTAGTTAGTAAGTCGAGCAGTCAGTCACCAGTCAGTTAGCCAGTCAGTCGCAAGTCGGTGAGTAAGGAAATCAACAACCCGTAGGGCCAGTCAGGTAAAAATCCGTCCATGAAGCTGCCAGTGAGCCGGTCAGATACCAGTGAGTCGGTCAAGCAGTCAGTCAGCAAGTCAGTTGCCCAATTTTAAGTCAACCAGTCAGTCGGCTGATCAGGTACCAGTGAGTCAGTCAATTAGGCAGCGAATCTTTCGCTCAGCCGTCAGCTAGTCAGTCAGTCAAGAGTCGGTCACGAGTAAGTTAACCAGTCTGATAAGCATTCAGGTACCAATGACTTAGTTAACCAGGCACTGAGTCAGTCAGTCACCAGTCAGTAACCATTAACTCATTCAGTCAGTCAACCAGCTAGTCAGCCAGTTAGTCAGCTGTCCAGGATTCAGTATCTCACTCAATTAGTTAGTCGACCAGTAAGTCAGCGGATCAAGCACCAGTAATACTCGACCAACTACCAGTCAGTCAGTCCGTCACCAATCAGTTAGTCATTCAACCACCATTCGTTCAGCAGTGCAGTCACCCAATGTCAGCTAATAAGTCTTCCAACAGTGATTCATTTAGCTAGTCACTTATCAGTCAATCGGCATCTCAGTCAGCCAGACAGTCAGCCATTCAGTCAACCAACTAGTCAGACAGTAAGCCCCTCAGCCGGTAAGCCACTCAGTCAACATTCGGGCAGCAAGTCAGTTAGCCAGTCAGAGAGCCAGTAAGTACTCCACCTAGTCAGCCACACAGTCACCAATCAGATAGCCAGTCAGACCTCAGTCTGTCCGAAAGTCGATTCACCAGTCGGAAAGCCAGTCAGGCACCATTGACACATTCCACCAATCAGTCAGAAATTCACTTGCCAGTCGTGACCGATAGTCAGTCAGCTGGTCTAATACCAGTGACTCAGTGCAACACTCAGCCAGTCAGTCACCACTCCTTAGCCAGTCACTCTCACCTATGGAACAGCAAGTCAGTCAACCAGTCAGGTAGCCAGTCAGGTAGGCAGTCATAAGGCAAGTCAGTTGGCTAGTCTCTTTCCTGTCGATCAGGAAGTCAGCCAGTCCGTCAGTCAGCCAGTCACCTGCCATTCACTAACAAGTCTTGCTCTATCCAGAATGAAAAACAAGGTTTTCCAAAAACTATCTATAAACAGGGCTAGAGATACATTTTTCATTAGATTGTGATGAAATCTGTCAGAAAATACTAAGATCCACTTCAAAGGGAATGTTTTCTGCAAGATTTAAGCAAAGACTGAAATGCGCTAAGTTTTGCTAAACACACGCGAAGAACATGATTTGGCAAAAGTATCTGTGAACAGGCCAAACCCAATTTGACTCGATAAATTGTGTCGAAATCTGTTTAAAAAAACGCTTAAGTCTCCAGTTGATGCCCAATGCCTCCTGCGAAATTTAGCCAGAGCGTAAAATGCTTCAGGTGTTGCTCAACTTCAGCTGAAAATACGGTCTTGCAAAAAGTATCTATAAACGATCCAAAACCGATGTTTTCCATTGGATTCTGCTAACGTCTGTGAGATAGCACCACAATTTACTCGAGACCCCATGTTTCCTGCTAAGTTTGGCCAATCCGTAAATTGCGTCGAGTCTTACTCAACTCGCGCTGAAAATACGGTTTTGCAAAAGGCAAACAAGCCGATGCCATTTTCGATCACTATATTGTGTTGAAATCCAAAAGAATATATTAAAATTCACCTGGAACCCGCTCTCTGGATCGACAGTGGCCAGAGGCTAAGATGTGCCAAGTCTTGCTCAGCTCGCGCTCAAAATACCGTTCGCCAAAATGTATCTGCAAACAAGCCAAAACCACCTTTTTTCAACAGAATCCATAAAAATACACTAACATTTACCCGGGAACCGATGTTTCCTGCAAAATTTGGCCAAAGTATCAAATGCGCCAAGTCTTGCTCAGCTCGCGCTCGTAATACGGTTTTGCAAAAGGTATCTGCAAATAGACCAAAACAACTTTTTTGGAACAGAATGTGTTTAGGTCCATAAGATTACACTAAAATTTACCTGAGAACCGATGTTTCCTGCAAAATTTGGCCAGAGGGTAGAATGCGCCATGTCTTGCTTGGCTGACTGACTTGCTGAGGGCTCTACTGACTCACTTCTGATTGATTGGCTGACTAACTAGTGACTAACTGGCTAAGTCAGTGACTGAGTGACTAATAGGGTGACTAACTGGTTAAGGCATTGGTTGACCTCGTGGTTGACTGGCTGGTTGAATGACTAGTTGACTGATTGGTGACTGTCTCTCTGCCTGAATGATTGACTAGATAGTTGCTTACTTACTGGTACCTTTACCGGTGTCTAACTGCTTGAGAGCCTTGCATACCGACAGATGACTGACTTAGTAACTTGCTAGGTGAATTTCTAGCTGAGTGACTGGCTTACCGACTTGTTAACTGACCTTTTGGTACCTGACCATCTGATTGACTGGTTGACTGATTCACAGGATTACTTGTTACTGACTGGCGAGTGACTATGTGACTGATTGGTTTACTGACTCACTGGTACGTAATTGGCTATTTGACTGGGTTACTGACCTGTTGACCGACTGGTGATTGAGTGGCTAAACTGACTGGTGACTGACTGCCCAACGCACTGGCTGACTGACTCACTGGTACCTGAGCGGTTGAGTGACCGGTCGAATGAATACTTGACCGACTGACCTAATGGCTTCTTACTGGAGAGTACTTCTTACTGGCTGACGAACTGGCTGACTTGTCGACTGACTCCCTTACCAAATTGTGACTAAGTAACTATTTGACTAGTGACCGACTGACTCACTGACTAGTTGACTTGCTGGGCGATTGACTTGCTAACAGACATTACTGGCTGACTATTTTCTGACAGTCTGGTTACTGACTTCTTGAATGAGGGGCTGAGTGACTGTCCGACGCACAGACTTGCTGGAGCTTAACCGGGAGACCATTTGCCACGCTGGATGGTTGACCTTACTAGCGATTGACTGATTTAGTGACTAAATGACTGAGTGGTTGAGTGAATTGCTGGTAACTGACTGTGTACCTAAAGGGTTGACTGAGTTAATGACCGATTGGTGAATGAGTGGCTAACTGACTGTCCGATTGACTGCCAAGTGAGTGAATGACAGATTGGTTTCTCCCCTTACTAGCCAACTGGTGACTGACTCATTCGCTGACTGACTAGTGAGTGACTGGCTAAGTCAGTGACTGACTGACTAATACGGTGACTGACTGGTTAAGTCATTTGTTGACCTCGTGGTTGACTGGCTGGTTGACTGACTAGTTTGACTAGTTGACTAATTGGCGACTGTCTTCCTGCCTGACAGATTGACCAGTTAGTTGCTTTCTTACTGGTACCTGAACCATTGACTGACTGCTTGAGAGGCTTGCAGACCGATAGGTGACTGACTTAGTAACTTACTAGGTGAATCTCTTGCTGAGTGACTGGGTGACTGACTTGTTGACTGAGTTATTGGTACCTGACCAGCTGAGTGACTGGTTGACCAACTGACGAGATTACTGGTTACTGACTTGTGACTGATTGGTTGACTGACTCACTGGTACGTGATTGGCTATTTGACTGGGTTAATGACCTGTTGAGCGACTGGTGACTGAGTGGCTAAACGGACTGGTGACTGACTGGCCAACGCACTGGCTGACTGACTCACTGGTATCTGAGTGGTTGAGTGACTGGCTATCTGAATGCTTGACTGACTGACTTCATAGCTTCTCACTGGAGAGTGACTGGCTGACCAACTGGCTGACTTGTCGACTGTCCCCTTTACCAACTTGTGACTAAGTAAATACTTGACTGGTGACCGACTCACTAGCTGACTGGCTGGGCGATTGACCTGCTGACAGACTTATTACTGGCTGACTATTTTCTGACAGTCTCTTTACTGACTGGCTGACTGACTTGTTGATTGAGGGGCTGAGGGACTGACTGACGCACAGACTTGCTGGTGCTTGACTGGGTGACTATCTGCTACGCTGGATGGCTGATCTTAATAGCGATTGACTGATTTAGTGACTAGATGACTGAGTGCTTGAGCGTATTGCTTGTATCTGACTGTGTATCTAAAGGGTTGACTGACTTGATGATTGATTGGTGAATGAGTGGCTAACAGACTGTCCGATTGACTACCAAGTGAGTGGATGACTGATTGTTTTACCCACGTGGTAGTCGACTGGTGACTGACTTGATAACCGAATGGTGACTGAGTGACTATTAACTGAGTGTCTGACTGACTGGTTGACCTCTTGGTTCGTACCTGACAAGCTGACTGGCTAGTTAACCAACTCACTGGTTCCTAACGGTTGGCTACTGATTGGGGGACTAACGGGTTAACTGAATTGCTGACCGACTGGTAACTGACTGGCTTACTTGTTGGCTAACTGACCGAGGACTGCTTGACTGAGTGACCATTTGACTGACTCACCGGGTACCTGAGTGGCTGACTGGGTGGATTACTTCCTTGCTCACGGTTTGGTGACTGACTGGCTAACTGACTGCATAATTGACCGCTTGACTTACTTTTGAACTGAGTCAGTTGTACCTAACTGGCTGGCTGACTGACTTGTTCATTGACTTGCTGGCTGACTGTTACAATTACTGGTTAGTGAGTAGCGACTCAGTGTTAACTAACTGGTTGACTGTCTCGCTGCTACCTCACTAGCTATTTGCCTGCTTAACTGACTCGCTGACCGACTGATGACTAAGTGGCCAACTAACAGGTGACTGACTGGCTGATGGACTAACTGACTGACTGACTCTATGTACCTGATGGTTCAGTGACTGAAATGCGCCAAGTCTTGGTGAACTTGCCCTGAAAATACGGTTTTCGAAATACTATCCCAAACGAACCAAAACCAATTCTTTCGACTAGATTGTGTTAAAACCTGTAAGAAATCATTAAAATTTACTCGAGACGCGATGCTTCCTACAAACTTTGGCCAGAGAGTGAGATGCACCTAGTCTTGCTCAGCGTGTGCTCAAAATACGGTTCTTCAAAATGTATCTGCAAACAAGCCAAAACCATCCATTTTTTAAGAGAATACATAAGAATACACCAACATTTACCCGAGCACCGATGTTTCCTGCAAAATTTGGCGAGAGGGTGAAATGCGCCAAGCCTTGCTCAGCTCGCGCTCAAAATAAGGTGTCGCAAAAAGTATCTGCAAAGAGGCCAAAACAAGTTTTTCTGAACAGAATGTGTAATACGTAAGAATACACTAAAAGTTAACTTTGAAAGAGAAAAGTTAATTTTGAAAGATTGAAATTCTTAAGTAAGGGTTTAGGTGTTTATAACCATTTGTACACCGAAAATAGTACTTATCAGACAACAGTAACACTTTTAAATGGTCGTTAAACAATAACAAAGAGTCTTAGACACTGAAAATTTTGACCAAAAGTACCATACTACCCCTTTGGAAAAACATTCAAGAAGGCGGAAATGAAAAGACGGTGCGTTAAACTTAACCCAATGTAAGTTTTAACCCATTCCTGCTGAAGCCATAAAACTTGCTACACTGTTGGGCATTGCATTGAACTACTTGTGTGATAAATATGAGTATAACGAATGACAGAGTTCCAATCTTTGGAACTGTGACGATCTAGACTTTGAAAGACTGAAATCTCTAAGTTAGTGTTTAGAACCAATTGTACACCAAAAACAGTACTTTTCACACAATAGTAACCCCTTTTAATGATAATCAAAGAATAAAAAAGCGCTTTAGACACAAACTTTAGACCAAAAGCACCATGCTACCCCCTTGGAAAAAAATTCAAGATGGCGGAAATGAGAAGAGGGTCCCTTAACCCTAACCCCACCTAACTTTTGAGTTATTCATGTTGAAGCCATTATACTTCTCACACTAGTGGCCATTGGATTCAACTAGTCTGGTATGAAACAAGACGATATTTTATGCGGAAGCGACAGAGTTATAGGGTTTGGAAAATTGCGAGGGGATTGCGAGCATTTAACAACAAAGTGACAGTGTCTTAACGTCCTCAAGTGTTAGTGCTAGACTTAGAATTTCTGGACTTTGGTCAAATTTTCAGTCTCTAAAACGCTTTCTTTTATTTAAATATCATTAAACTGAGTTACTATTGGCTTAAAAGTAGGTTTTCGGTGTACAGAGGGTTTCAAACGCGTAAACCCTTAGTTAAAAAATTCAGTAATTTTTACAATTTAAATGGTCACACTTTGGAAGATTGTAGCTCTGTCATTCCTCAATGAAATCCATTGTCATTTATAGCACCAATAGTTCTTTGTTTTTGCTAGCTTGATGTCTGTTGTTTTTGTTCATTCCCGAATGACCCCATATCAAACGAGGGCATATCAGCACAAAAGGTGGGCAGTTCAGCAGAAAAAAGGAGCAAATCAGCATACGTGGGCAAATCAGCGGTGCAGCCTCTCAATCTTCCAAGCACTATAACTCTGTTATTTCTGCATGAAATAACTTTATATTTCTTACCAAACTAATTCAGTGCAATGAGCAATAGTGTGGCAAGTTCATGACTTAAGCTCGAATGCTTCAAAAGTTAGGTGGGGTTAGGGTTAACGTGCCACCTTGGTTCACATCCCCTCGGCGATTGTTCATATCCGAACGGCGATGGTTCATATCCCCTCAAAATCTTCCAACCCCTATAACTCTGTAGCTTCCGCATGAAATATGTTCTTGTTTCATACCAAACTAGTTGAATCTAATGACTATTAGAACATAGCTAGCAGAGTCGCGCAATCAAATTCATTATACACAAGCGTGCTCAAAATCCCGATAGTGCTTGCTGGTAGCGTCAGCAAATCCGACTTCGACAGAAATATTTTTTTTCGCGCGAGCGGCCATTGCTAGTGCGGGGAAAAATAATACATTTCGCGACAATAATGGATACAAACAGAAACTCGGCCTGCTAGTCCGAAAACGAAGACAATGTTTCGACCTTTTCCTATGGGCTAGAGTTCTTAAATGAGGCAGAAAAAGAGAAAAACAAAGGAAAAGGAGACTCGGCATCAGCGCCGTCACGATTCGCTTCAACTGATATTGTTTTCCATTTTTCGCGTCGCATTTGATGCACAATTCGACCGGCTATGTTCTAAAACAATTGGTTCATACTTTCAGCTGTGCACTATCGAGCTATGGAGCACGTGGGAAGTTTGCAGAGCACTCAAGAAGCTAGAGTTGCCCTCGGCTATCGTCTCGGGCAATTCTTACCCTTCTTTCGTGCTCTCCAAACTTCCCGCGTGCTCCATAACTCCATAGTGCACGCTAAAGCATGAACCAATTGTTAACTAGTGTGAGAAGTGTAATGGCTTAAGCATGAATAAATCAAAAGTTAAATGGGGTTGGGGTTATATTATTATTATTAATCCTCTTAGTGTCACTAAGAAAAACATAAGGCCTTGACCAGAGTTCGCCATTGATATCTGGCGGGTGCTTGCCGCTCCAGGTGCCTCTAAGTCCAGTTTTTGTCCTTCATTTCCCTTTCCACCGTCCTCCTCCAGGTTTCTCTCGGTCTTCCTCCCTTCCTACGTCCATCAGGGCTCCATCTGAGAGCAACTCGTGGTAATGCTGCTGGTGGCATGCGCAGCACATGCGCAATCCATTTCCATCTCTTCTTCTGGACTTGCTGTGTGATTGGTACTGTTCGTGTTCTTCTACGGAACTCGTAGTTTGAGACCGTCTGGGGCCAGTATAAAAGAGGAATCCTATGGGGTTAGGTACTTGTCACACTAGTGGTCATTGGATTGAACTAGGTTGGTATGAAACATGAAGATATTTTAGGCACAAGCAACACACCTATAGTGGTTGGAAGATTGGTTGGGGAGATGAACCATCGCCGAGGGGATATGAACCGAGGTGGTAGAATAACCCTAACCCCATCTAACTTAAAAACCATTCGTTCTTAAATTGAGCTAGTTTGATAATAAATTAAAAGGTATTTGATTTAGAAACAACAGAGTTACAGGGGTTGAACGATTGCGAGAGAATATGCAACATCGCCGAGGGGATATGAACCATCGCCGAGGGAATATGAACCAAAGTGGCACGTTAACCCTTACCCCATGTAATTTTTGAACCATTCGTACCTAAGCTACGAACCTTGTCACATTGTTGGGCATTTCATTGAAATATCTGCTTGATAAATATGAGTATATTGCATTGCTAAGTAACAGAGTTACATTCCTTGGAACCCTGACCATCTAAGTTTTGAAAGAGAGCAATTCTTAAGTAAGAGCTTAGGTGTTTATAACCACTTGTACACCGAAAATAGTACTTATCAGACAACACTAACACTTTTTAATGACAATCAAACAAGAAGAAAGCGTCTTACACACTCAAAATTTTGACCAAAAGTGCCATACTACCCCTTTGGAAAAAAATCCAAGATGACGGAAATGAAAAGACGGTCCCTTAACCCTAACGCAATGTAACTTTTAACCCATTCCTACTGAGGCCATGAAATTGGTCACACTGTTGGGCATTGCATTGAAATACTCTTGTGGTAAATATGAGTATATTGCATTACGGAATGACAGAGTTCCAATCTTTGGAACTGTGACAATCTGAATTTTGAAATACTCAATTCCCCAAGTTAGGGTTTAGATGTTTAGAACCATTTCTACGCCAAAAAAGTACTTTCAGACAATAGTAACCCATTTTATTGATAATCAAACAATAAAAAAGTGTTTTAGACTCTGAAAATTTGACAAAAAGCACCATGCTACCCCTTTGGAAAGCAATTCAAGATGGCCGAAACTAAGAGGGTCCCTTAACCCTAACCCCATCTAACTTTTGACTTATTCATGCTTAAGCCATTACACTTCTTACAGAGTTACATTCCTTGGAACCCTGACCATCTAAGTTTTGAAAGAGAGCAATTCTTAAGTAAGAGCTTAGGTGTTTATAACCACTTGTACACCGAAAATAGTACTTATCAGACAACACTAACACTTTTTAATGACAATCAAACAAGAAGAAAGCGTCTTACACACTCAAAATTTTGACCAAAAGTGCCATACTACCCCTTTGGAAAAAAATCCAAGATGACGGAAATGAAAAGACGGTCCCTTAACCCTAACGCAATGTAACTTTTAACCCATTCCTACTGAGGCCATGAAATTGGTCACACTGTTGGGCATTGCATTGAAATACTCTTGTGGTAAATATGAGTATATTGCATTACGGAATGACAGAGTTCCAATCTTTGGAACTGTGACAATCTGAATTTTGAAATACTCAACTCCCCAAGTTAGGGTTTAGATGTTTAGAACAATTTCTACGCCAAAAAAGTACTTTCAGACAATAGTAACCCATTTTATTGATAATCAAACAATAAAAAAGTGTTTTAGACTCTGAAAATTTGACAAAAAGCACCATGCTACCCCTTTGGAAAGCAATTCAAGATGGCCGAAACTAAGAGGGTCCCTTAACCCTAACCCCATCTAACTTTTGACTTATTCATGCTTAAGCCATTACACTTCTTACAATAGTGTGCATTGGATTCAACTAGTTTGGTATGAAATAAGAAGATATTTTGTGTAGAAGCGACAGAGTTCTAGGAGTTGGAAGATTGCGAGGGGATATGAACCATCGCCGAGGGAATATGAACCAAGGGGTTGGTTAACCCTAACCCCATCTCACTTTTCAACCGTTCTTGCTTAAGCCATGAAATTTATTCCACCATTAGAAATTGAATTGAACTAGTTTGGTGTTAAGTATTACGTTATTTCATTTAGAATTATCAGAGTTATAGGGGTTGGAAGAAGGTGAAAAATGGGATGACGCGTGGAAGTGAGAAAAACTCATTTTAAGGCTTAAAAACCACTTTTAAAGCGCTAAAAACTTGTTTAGGGTACTACTGAACCAACAGGAGGAGTCTGAGGGAGATTTGAAATGTTGACAAAGATGGCCATGTTACCCCTTTGGAAAAAAATTCCAGATGGCTGACGTGAAAAGAGGTAGACATGAAAAGAGCTAACTTTTCAACCATCCATGCTTTAGGCATGAAACTTGTCACACTATTGGTCATTGGATTGAGCTAGGTTGGTTTATGTCGATGCGAGTGCGTATTTAACAACAAAGTTACAGTGTCTCAACGAACTCAAGTCTTAGTGCTAGACTTAGAATTTCTGTAATTTGGTCCAAATTTTCAGTCTAAAACGCTTTCTCTTTGTTTAGTTATCATTAAAGACAGTTACTATTGCCTTAAAAGTAGTTTTTCAGTCTAGAAATCGTTTTAAACGCGTAAACCCTTAGTTAAATAACTCAGCCATTTTTACAATTTAAAAGGTCACACTTTGGAAGATTGTAGCTCTGTCATTCCTCAATGAAATCCATTGTCATTTATAGCTCCAATAGTTTGTTGTTTTTGCTAGCTTGATGTTTGTTGTTTTTGTTCAGGCCCGAATGACCCTATAACATACGAGGGCATATCAGCACACAAGGTGGGCAGCACAGCTGAAAAAGGGAGCAAATCAGCCTACGTGGGCCAATCAGCTGTACAGCCCCTCAATTTTCCAAGCAGTCTGTGTTGTTTCTGCATGAAATAACTTTATATTTCATATCAAACTAGTTCAATGCAATGAACAATAGTGTGACAACTTCATGACTTAAGCTTGACTGGTTTAAAAGTTCAATGGGGTTAGGGTTAACCTGCCACCTTGGTTCACATCCGCTCGGCGATTGTTCATATCCCATTGGCGATGGTTGGTATCCCCTGGCAATCTTCCAACCCCCATAACTCTGTAGCTGCTGCATCAAATATGTTCTTGTTTCATACCAAACTAATTGAACCCAATGACCACTAGTGTGAGAAGTGTAATAACTTAAGCGTGAATAAGTCAAAAGTTAGATGGGGTTAGGGTTAAGGCACCCTCATTTCATTTCTGCCCTCTTGGATTTTTGTCCGAAGGGGTAGCATGGTACTTTTGGTCAAAAGTTTCATTCTCTAAAACACTTTCTTATTGTTTGATTATCATTAAAAAGAGTTACCATTGTCTGAAAAGTACTTTTCTTGGTGTACAAATGGTTTTAAACACCTAAAGCTTTACTTAGCGGTTCAGTCTTTAAAAGTCTTTAAAAGTTCAGGTTGTCAAGCAACGGATAAAGTAATGGATAAAGTTCATTTACAAGTAACAGAGTTATAGGGGTTGAATAAGTGGGAGAGAATAGGCGCCATCGCGAAGGGGATATCAACCATCGCCGAGGAAATATGAACAAAGCTGGTACGTTAACCTTAACCCCATCTAACTTTTCAACCATTCATGGTTAAGCCATGAACCTAGTCACACTGTTGGGCATTGCATTGAGCTACTTGTGTGATAAACATGAGTATATTGCATTACGGAGTGACAGAGTTCCAGTCTTTGGAACAGTGACCATCTGAATTTTGAAAGACTGATATTCTTAAGTAAAGGTTTACGTGTTGAAGACAATTTCTACACCGAGAAAAGTACTTTTCAGAGAATAGTAACTCTTTTTGGCAACAATCAAACAATAAGATAGCGTTTTAGACAATGAAACTTTTGACCAAAAGTACCATGTTGCCCCTTTGGAAAAAAATCCAAGATGGCGGAAATGAAAAGAGGGTGTCTTAACCCTAACCCCATCTAACTTTTGACTTATTCATGCTTAAGCCATTACACCTCTCACACGAGTGGTCTTTGGATTTAACTAGTTTGGTATGAAACAAGAACATATTTTATGCGGAAGAAACGGAGATATAGGGGTTGGATGATTGCGAGGGGATATGAATCATCGCCGAGGGGATATGAACCAGGCTGGTAGGTTAACCCTAGCCCCATCTCACTTTTAAACAATTACTGCTTAAGTCCTGAAATTTAATACACCATTAGACATTGAATTGAACTAGTTTGGTGTTAAGTATTACGTTATTTGATTTAGAACTAAGAGCGTTATAGGGCTTGAATAATTGGGAGAGAATATGCACCATCACCGAGAGGATATCAAGCATCGCCGAGGGGATATCAACCAGGGCGGTAAGTTAACCCTAACCCCATCTAGCTTTTGAACCATTCCTGCTTAAGCCATGAGCCTAGTGACACTGTTGGGCATTGCATTGAAATACTTGTGTGATAAATATGAGTATATTGCATTACGGAATGACAGAGTTCCAGACTTTTGGAGCTGTGAACATCTAAACTTTGAAAGACTGAAACTGTTAAGTTAGGGTTTAAGTGTTTAAAACCATTTCTACACAAAACAGTACTTTTCAGACAATAGTAACTCTTTTTAATGATAATCAAACAATAAGAAAGCGTTTTAGACAATGAAACTTTTGACCAAAAGTACCATGCTACCCCTGTGGAAAAATTCCAAGATGGCGGAAATAAGAGGAGGATCCATTAACCCTAATCCCCGCTAACGTTTACCTTATTTATGCTTAAACCATTCTAGTTCTTACACTAGTGGTCTTTGAATTCAACTAGTTTGTTATGAAACAAGAACATATTTTGTGGGGAACCAACAGCGTGATAGGGGTTGCAAGATTGCGAGGGGATATGAGCCATCGCCGACGGGAAATGACCAAGGGTTAACCCTAACACCATCTTACTTTTAAAGAATTCCAAAAGAATATATTAAAATTCACCTGGAACCCGCACTCTGGATCGACAGTGGCCAGAGGCTAAGATGTGCCAAGTCTTGCTCAGCTCGCGCTCAAAATACCGTTCGCCAAAATGTATCTGCAAACAAGCCAAAACCACCTTTTTTCAACAGAATCCATAAAAATACACTAACATTTACCCGGGTACCGATGTTTCCTGCAAAATTTGGCCAAAGTATCAAATGCGCCAAGTCTTGCTCAGCTCGCGCTCGTAATACGGTTTTGCAAAAGGTATCTGCAAATAGACCAAAACAACTTTTTTGGAACAGAATGTGTTTTAATCCATAAGATTACACTAAAATTTACCTGAGAACCGATGTTTCCTGCAAAATTTGGCCAGAGGGTAGAATGCGCCATGTCTTGCTTAGCTCGCCCCCAAAATACGGTTTTGCAAAAAGTATCTGCAAAGAGGCCAAAAGCACTTTTTTTGAACAGAATGTGTTAAAATACGTAAGAATACACTAAAATTTACCTGAGACCCGATGTGTCTTGCGAATTGAGGCCACAGCACGAAATGCGCCAAGTCTTGGTCAACTCGCCCATAAAATACAGTCTTCCAAAACCTATCCCCAAACGAGCCAAAACCAAATCTTTCGGCTAGATATTGTTAAAAGCTGTAAGATATCATTAAAATTTACGTTAGACGGGATACTTTCTGCAAAATTGGGCCAGAGGGTGAGATGCGCCAAGTCTTGGTCAGCTCGCGCTCAAAATACGGTTTTCCACAATGTATCTGCAAATAAGCCAAAGCAACCTTTTTTAAACAGAATCCATAAGAATACACCAATATTTACCTGAGAACCGATGTTTCATGCAAAATTTGGCCAAAGGGTGAAATGCGCCGTCTTGTTCAGCTCGCGCTAAAAATACGGTTTTGCAAAAAGTATCTGCAAAGAGGCCAAAAGCACTGTATTTCAACAGAATGTGTTAAAATACGTAAGACTACACTAAAATTTACCTCAGACCCGACGTTTCTTGCGAAATGTGGCCACAGCTCGAAATGCGCCAAGTCTTAGTCAACTTGAATGAGTTCAATGCAATGAACAATAGTGTGACAGCTTCATGACTTAAGCTGGAATGGTTCAAAAGTTAGTTAGGGTTAGGGTTAACGTGCCTCCTTGGTTCATATCCCCTCGGCGATTGTTCATATCCCAGTGACAATCGTTCATATCCCCTCGCAATCTTCCAACCCCTATAACTCTGTAGCTTCCGCATGAAATATGTTCTTATTTCATACCAAATTAGTTCAATCCAATGACCAAAGACTGTAACTGAGTCACTTTGCAATGCAGGATACTCATATTTATCGCGCAAGTAATTCAATGCTATGCCTAACAGTATAAGAGAATTCATGGCTTAAGCACGAATGGTGCAAAAGTTAGATGGGGTTAGGGTTAATGTACCACCTTGGTTCATATCGCTCGGCGATCGTTGATATCTCCTCGGCGATCTTCATATCCTCTCGGAGTCTTCCAACCCCTATAACTCTGTAGTATCTAAATGAAATAACTTTATATTTCAAACCAAACTATTTCAAATCAATGTTTCGGTAGTGTGACAGGTTTTATGGCGTAGGCATGAATGGGACGAAAGTTATATGGGGTTAGCGTTAAGGTACCACCTTATTTCACATGCTCTCGGGGAAGGTTTATATCCCCTCGGAGATGGTTGATATCCTGTCGCAATGTCTCATCCCCTGAGCTTCTGTTGTTTCTAACTTAAATAACTTCATATTTCATAACAAACTAGTTCAATCCAATGGGCAATAGTGTCACACGTTTCATGACTTAAGACTGAATGAGACAAAAGCTACATGTGGTTAGGGTTAGATCACCCTCTTTTCATTTTCTCCATCATATTTTTTTTCCAAAAGAATAGCATGGTACTTCTGGTCATAGTTTTCAGTGTCCAAAACGCTTCCTTTTTGTTTCACTATAATTAAAAAGAGTTACTATTGTCTGAAAAGTACTTTTTTCGGTGTAGAAATTGTTTTCAAAACCTAAACCATTACTTAAGAATTTCAGTCTTTCAAAATTCAGACCGTCACAGTTCCAAGGACTCGTACTCTGTCATTCCGTAATGCAATATACTCATATTTATCACACAAGTATTTCAATGCAATGCACAATAGTGTCACTAGGTTCATTGCTTAAGCAGGAATGGTTCAAAAGTTAGATGGGGTTAGGGCTAACGTACCGCGTTGGTTGATATCCCCTCGGCGATGGTTGATATCCCCTCGGCGATGATGCATATTCTCTCACAATTATTCAACCCCTATAATGCTCTTAATTCTAAATGAAATAACGTAATTCTTAACATTAAACTAGTTAAATTCAATGTCTAGTGGTGGAATAGATTTTAGGGCTTAGTTTGATATTTCTTATGGGATGGTTCATATCCCCTCGCAGTCTTCCAACCCCTATAACTCTGTTGCTTTCGCATAAAATATGTTCTTGTTTCATACCAAGCTAGTTGAATCCAAAGACCACTAGTGTGAGAGGTGTAATGGCTTAATCATGAATAAGCCAAAAGTTAGTTAGGCTTAGGTACTTGTCACACTAGCGGTCATTGGATTGAACTAGGTTGGTATGAAACATGCAGATATTCTTTGCACAAGCAACACACCTATAGTGGTTGGAAGACTGAAAACAAACTATTGGAGCTATAAATGATAATGGATTTCATTGAGGAATGACAGAGCTACAATCTTCCAAAGTGTGACCTTTTAAATTGTAAAAATGGCTGAGTTATTTAACTAAGGATTTACGCGTTTAAAACGATTTCTAGACTGAAAAACTACTTTTAAGGCAATGACCAATAATGTGACAAGTTTCATGCCTAAAGCATGGATGGTTGAAAAGTTAGCTCTTTTCATGTCTACCTCTTTTCATGTCAGCCATCTGGAATTTTTTCCAAAGGGGTAACATGGCCATCTTGTCAACATTTCAAATCTCCCTCAGACTCCTCCTGTTGGTTCAGTAGTGCCCTAAACAAGTTTTTAGCGCTTTAAAAGTGGTTTTTAAGCCTTAAAATGAGTTTTTCTCACTTCCACCCGTCATCCCACTTTTCACCTTCCTCCAACCCCTATAACTCTGATAATTCTAAATGAAATAACACCAAACTAGTTCAATTCAATTTCTAATGGTGGAATAAATTTCATGGCTTAAGCAAGAACGGTTTAAAAGTGAGATGGGGTTAGGGTTAACCAACCCCTTGGTTCATATTCCCTCGGCGATGGTTCATATCCCCTCGCAATCTTCCAACCCCTATAACTCTGTCGCTTCTACACAAAATATCTTCTTATTTCATACCAAACTAGTTGAATCCAATGCACACTACTGTAAGAAGTATAATGGCTTAAGCATGAATAAGTCAAAAGTTAGATGGGGGTAGGGTTAAGGGACCCTCTTTTCATTTCCGATATCTTGAATTGTTCTCCAAAGGGGTACCATTGTGCTTTTTCTCAAATTTTCAGAGTCTGAAACACTTTTTTATTGTTTGATTATCAATAAAATGGGTTACTATTGTCTGAAAAGTACTTTTTTGGTGTACAAATGGTTCTAAACATCTAAACCCTAACTTAGGGATTTCAGTCTTTCAAAATTCAGATTGTCACAGTTCCAAAGATTGGAACTCTGTCATTCCGTAATGCAATATACTCATATTTACCACAAGAGTATTTCAATGCAATGCCCAATAGTGTGACAAATTTCATGGCCTCAGCAGGAATGGGTTAAAAGTTACATTGCGTTAGGGTTAAGGGACCGTCTTTTCATTTCCGCCATCTTGGATTTTTTTCCAAAGGGGTAGTATGGTACTTTTGGTCAAAATTTTGAGTGTGTGAGACGCTTTGTTCTTGTTTGATTATCATTGAAAAGTGTTAGTGTTGTCTGATAAGTACTATTTTCGTTGTACAAGTGGTTATAAACACCTAAGCTCTTACTTAAGAATTGCTGTCTTTCAAAACGGTTCCAAGGAATGTAACTCTGTTACTTAGCAATGCAATATACTCATAGTTATCAAGCAAGTAGTTCAATGAAATGCCGAAGAGTGTAGGAAGATTCGTAGCTTAGGTACGAATGGTTCAAAAATTACATGGGGTAAGGGTTAACGTGCCACTTTGGTTCATATTCCCTCGGCGATGGTTCATATCCCCTCGGCGATGTTGCATATTCTCTCGCAATCGTTCAACCCCTGTAACTCTGTTGTTTCTAAATCAAATACCTTTGGATTTATTATCAAACTAGGTCAATTTAAGAACCAATGGTTTTTAAGTTAGATGGGGTTAGGGTTATGGCTACCACCTTGATGGGCTACCACCTTGGTTCATATCCCCTAGGCGATGATTCATCTCCCCAACCAGTCTTCCAACCACTATAGGTGTGTTGCTTGTGCATAGAATATCTGCATGTTTCATACCAACCAAGTTCAATCCAATGACCACTAGTGTGACAAGTACCTAAGCCTAACTAACTTTTGGCTTATTCATGATTAAGCCATTACACCTCTCACACTAGTGGTCTCTGGATTCAACTAGTTTGGTATGAGACAAGAACATATTTTATGCGAAAGCAACAGAGTTATGGGGGTTGGAAGACTGACACTTTTCAATGATAATCAAACAAGAAGAAAGCGTCTCACACACTCAAAATTTTGACCAAAAGTACCATACTACCCCTTTGGAAAAAAGTCCAAGATGGCGAGAATGAAAAGACGGTCCCTTAACCCTAACGCAATGTAACTTTTAACCCATTCCTGCTGAGGCCATGAAATTTGTCACACTATTGGGCATTGCATTGAAATACTCTTGTGGTGAATATGAGTATATTGCATTACGGAATGACAGAGTTCCAATCTTTGGAACTGTGACAATCTGAATTTTAAAAGACTGAAATCCCTAAGTTAGGGTTTAGATGCTTAGAACCATTTGTACGCCAAAAAAGTACTTTTCAGACAATAGTAACCCATTTTATTGATAATCAAACAATAAAAAAGTGTTTCAGACTCTGAAAATTTGAAAATAAGCACAATGGTACCCATTTGGAAAACAATTCAAGACGGCGGAAATGAAAAGAGGGTCCCTTAGCCCTACCCCCATCTAACTTTTGACTTATTCATGCTTAAGCCATTACACTTCTTACAATAGTGTACATTGGATTCAACTAGTTTGGTACGAAATAAGAAGATATTTTGTGTAGAAGCGACAGAGTTATAGGGGTTGGAAGATTGCGAGGGGATATGAACCATCGCCGAGGGAATATGAACCAAGGGGTTGGTTAACCCTAACCCCATCTCACTTTTAAACCATTCTTGCTTAAGCCATGAAATTTATTCCACCATTAGAAATTGAATTGAACTAGTTTGGTGTTATTTTATTTAGAATTATCAGAGTTATAGGGGTTGGAAGAAGGTGAAAAATGGGATGACGGGTGGAAGTGAGAAAAACTCATTTTAAGGCTTAAAAACCACTTTTAAAGCGCTAAAAACTTGTTTAGGGCACTACTGAACCAACAGGAGGAGTCTGAGGGAGATTTGAAATGTTGACAAGATGGCCATGTTACCCCTTTGGAAAAAATTCCAGATGGCTGACATGAAAAGAGGTAGACATGAAAAGAGCTAACTTTTTAACCATCCATGCTTTAGGCATGAAACTTGTCACACTATTGGTCATTGCCTTAAAAGTAGTTTTTCAGTCTAGAAATCGTTTTAAACGCGTAAACCCTTAGTTAAATAACTCAGCCATTTTTACAATTTAAAAGGTCACACTTTGGAAGATTGTAGCTCTGTCATTCCTCAATGAAATCCATTGTCATTTATAGCTTCAATAGTTTGTTTTATTTGCTAGCTTGATGTTTGTTGTTTTTATTCAGGCCCGAATGACCCTATAACATACCAGGGCATATCAGCACACAAGGTGGGCAGCACAGCTGAAAAAGGGAGCAAATCAGCCTACGTGGGCAAATCAGCCCACGTAGGCTGATTTTTCCAAGCACTCTAACTGTGTTGTTCTGCATGAAATAACTTTATATTTCATACCAAACTAGTTCAATGCAATGAATAATAGTGTGACAACTTCATGACGTAACCTTGAATAGTGCAAAAGTTCAATTAGGGTTAGGGTTAACCTGCCACCTTGGTTCACATCCGCTCGGCGATTGTTCATATCCCATTGGCGATGGTTGGTATCCCCTGGCAATCTTCCAACCCCCATAACTCTTTAGCTGCTGCATCAAATATGTTCTTGTTTCATACCAAACTAGTTGAACCCAATGACCACTAGTGTGAGAAGTGTAATGGCTTAAGCGTGAATAAGTCAAAAGTTAGATGGGGTTAGGGTTAAGGCACCCTCATTTCATTTCCGCCATCTTAGATTTTTGTCCGAAGTGGTAGCATGGTACTTTTGGTCAAAAGTTTCATTCTCTAAAACACTTTCTTATTGTTTGATTATCATTAGAAAGAGTTACCATTGTCTGAAAAGTACTTTTCTCGGTGTACCAATGGTTTTAAACACCTAAACCTTTACTTAGCGGTTCAGTCTTTAAAAGTCTTTAAACGTTCAGTTTTTAAAAATTCAGACGGTCACATTTCCAAAGACTGTAACTCAGTCATTTCGCAATGCAGGATACTCATATTTATCGCGCAAGTAGTTCAATGCTATGCCCAAGAGTGTAATAAGGGTCATGGCTTAACCGCGAATATTTCAAAAGTTAGATTGGGTTAGGGTTAATGTACCACCTTATTTCACATCCTCTCGGGGAAGGTTTATATCCCCTCGGCGATGGTTCATATCGTTTCGCAATGTTTCATCCCCTAAAGGTCTGTTGTTTCTAAATTAAATATCTTCATATTTCATACCAAACTAGTTCAATCCAATGGCCAATACTGTCACGCGTTTCATGGCTTAAGAAAGAATGAGAGAGGTTACGTGGGGTTAGGGTTAGGGCACCCTCTTTTTATTTCCGCCATCTTGGAATTTTTTTGCAAAGGAATAGCGTGGTACTTCTGGTCAAAAGGTTCAATGTCTAAAACGCTTTCTTTTTGTTTGATTATTATTAAAAAGGGTTACTATTGTCTGAAAAGTACTCTTTTCGGTGTAGAAGTTGTTTTTATCACGTACACCCTTACTTAATTTTAGTCTTTCAAATTTGAAATGGTCACAGTTCCAAAGACTGGTACTCTGTCATTCCGTAATACAATTTACTCATATTTATCACGCAAGTATTTCAATGCAATGCCCAACAGTGTCACCAGGTTTATGGCTTAAGCAGGAATGGTTCAAAAGTTAGATGGGTTAGGGTTAACGTATCGCCTTGGTTCATATCCCCTCTGCGACGGTTGATATCCGCTTCGCGATGCCGCATATTCTCTCCCAATTATTCAACCCCTATAACGCTATTAATTCTAAATAAAATAACGTAATACTTAACACCAAACTAGTTCAATTCAATGTCTAACGGTGTAATAGATTTCAGGATTTAAGCAGGAATTCTTTAAAAGTAAGATGGTGTTAGGGTTAACCCTTGGTCATTTCCCGTCGGCGATGGCTCATATCCCCTCGCAATCATCCAACCCCTATATCTCCGTTTCTTCTGCATAAAATATGTTCTTGTTTCATACCAAACTAGTTAAATCCAAAGACCACTCGTGTGAGAGGTGTAATGGCTTAAGCATGAATAAGTCAAAAGTTAGATGGGGTTAGGGTTAAGACACCCTCTTTTCATTTCCGCCATCTTGGATTTTTTTCCAAAGGGGCAACATGGTACTTTTGGTCAAAAGTTTCATTGTCTAAAACGCTATCTTATTGTTTGATTGTTGCCAAAAAGAGTTACTATTCTCTGAAAAGTACTTTTCTCGGTGTAGAAATTGTCTTCAACACGTAAACCTTTACTTAAGAATATCAGTCTTTCAAAATTCAGATGGTCACTGTTCCAAAGACTGGAACTCTGTCACTCCGTAATGCAATATACTCATGTTTATCACACAAGTAGCTCAATGCAATGCCCAACAGTGTCACTAGGTTCATGGTTTAACCATGAATGGTTGAAAAGTTAGATGGGGTTAAGGTTAACGTACCAGCTTTGTTCATATTTCCTCGGCGATGGTTGATATCCCCTTGGCGATGGCGCCTATTCTCTCCCAATTATTCAACCCCTATAACTCTGTTACTTGTAAATGAACTTTATCCATTACTTTATCCGTTACTTGATAACCTGAACTTTTAAAGCCTTTTAAAGAGTGAACCGCTAAGTAAAGGTTTAGGTGTTTAAAACCATTTGTACACCAAGAAAAGTACTTTTCAGACAATGGTAACTCTTTTTAATGATAATCAAACAATAAGAAAGCGTTTTAGAGAATGAAACTTTTGACCAAAAGTACCATGCTACCCCTTCGGAAAAAAATCCAAGAGGGCAGAAATGAAATGAGGGTGCCTTAACCCTAACCCCATCTAACTTTTGACTTATTCACGCTTGAGCCATTATACTTCTCACACTAGTGGTCATTGGGTTCAACTAGTTTGGTATGAAACAAGAACATATTTGATGCAGCAGCTACAGAGTTATGGGGGTTGGAAGATTGCCAGGGGATACCAACCATCGCCAATGGGATATGAACAATCGCCGAGCGGATGTGAACCAAGGTGGCAGGTTAACCCTAACCCCATTGAACTTTTAAACCATTCAAGCTTAAGTCATGAAGTTGTCACACTATTGTTCATTGCATTGAACTAGTTTGGTATGAAATATAAAGTTATTTCATGCAGAAACAACACAGTTAGAGTGCTTGGAAAATTGAGAGGCTGCACAGCTGATTTGCCCACGTAGGCTGATTTGCTCCCTTTTTCAGCTGTGCTGCCCACCTTGTGTGCTGATATGCCCTCGTATGTTATAGGGTCATTCGGGCCTGAACAAAAACAACAAACATCAAGCTAGCAAAAACAACAAACTATTGGAGCTATAAATGACAATGGATTTCATTGAGGAATGACAGAGCTACAATCTTCCAAAGTTTGACCTTTTAAATTGTAAAAATGGCTGAGTTATTTAACTAAGGGTTTACGCGTTTAAAACGATTTCTAGACTGAAAAACTACTTTTAAGGCAATAGTAACTGTCTTTAATAATAACTAAACAAAGAGAAAGCGTTTTAGACTGAAAATTTGGACCAAATTACAGAAATTCTAAGTGTAGCACTAAGACTTGAGTTCGTTGAGACACTGTAACTTTGTTGTTAAATACGCACTCGCATCGACATAAACCAACCTAGCTCAATCCAATGACCAATAGTGTGACAAGTTTCATGCCTAAAGCATGGATGGTTGAAAAGTTAGCTCTTTTCATGTCTACCTCTTTTCATGTCAGCCATCTTTTCCAAAGGGGTAACATGGCCATCTTGTCAACATTTCAAATCTCCCTCAGACTCCTCCTGTTGGTTCAGTAGTGCCCTAAACAAGTTTTTAGCGCTTTAAAAGTGGTTTTTAAGCCTTAAAATGAGTTTTTCTCACTTCCACCCGTCATCCCATTTTTCACCTTCTTCCAACCCCTATAACTCTGATAATTCTAAATGAAATAACGTAATACTTAACACCAAACTAGTTCAATTCAATTTCTAATGGTGGAATAAATTTCATGGCTTATGCAAGAACGGTTTAAAAGTGAGATGGGGTTAGGGTTAACCAACCCCTTGGTTCATATTCCCTCGGCGATGGTTCATATCCCCTCGCAATCTTCCAACCCCTAAAACTCTGTCGCTTCTACACAAAATATCTTCTTATTTCATACCAAACTAGTTGAATCCAATGCACACTATTGTAAGAAGTGTAATGGCTTAAGCATGAATAAGTCAAAAGTTAGATGGGGTTAGGGTTAAGGGACCCTCTTCATTTCGGCCATCTTGAATTGATTTCCAAAGGGGTACCATGGTGCTTTATGTCAAATTTTCAGAGTCTAAAACACTTTTTTCTTGTTCGATTATCAATAAAATGGGTTACTATTGTCTGAAAAGTACCTTTTTGGCGTAGAAATGGTTCTAAACATCTAAACCCTAACTTGGGGAATTGAGTATTTCAAAATTCAGATTGTCACAGTTCCAAAGATTGGAACTCTGTCATTCCGTAATGCAATATACTCATATTTACCACAAGAGTATTTCAATGCAATGCCCAACAGTGTGACAAATTTCATGGCCTCAGTAGGAATGGGTTAAAAGTTACATTGCGTTAGGGTTAAGGGACCGTCTTTTCATTTCCGCCATCTTGGATTTTTTTCCAAAGGGGTAGTATGGCACTTTTGGTCAAAATTTTGAGTGTGTAAGACGCTTTCTTCTTGTTTGATTGCCATTAAAAAGTGTTAGTGTTGTCTGATAAGTACTATTTTCGGTGTACAAGTGGTTATAAACACCTAAGCTCTTACTTAAGAATTGCTCTCTTTCAAAACTTAGATGGTCAGGGTTCCAAGGAATTTAACTCTGTTACTTAGCAATGCAATATACTCATATTTATCAAGCAGGTAGTTCAATGAAATGCCCAACAATGTGACAAGGTTCGTAGCTTAGGTACGAATGGTTCAAAAATTACATGGGGTAAGGGTTAACGTGCCACTTTGGTTCATATTCCCTCGGCGATGGTTCATATCCCCTCGGCGATGTTGCATATTCTCTCGCAATCGTTCAACCCCTGTAACTCTGTTGTTTCTAAATCAAATACCTTTCAATTTATTATCAAACTAGCTCAATTTAAGAGCGAATGGTTTTTAAGTTAGATGGGGTTAGGGTTATTCTACCACCTCGGTTCATATCCCCTCGGCGATGGTTCATCTCCCCAACCAATCTTCCAACCACTATAGGTGTGTTGCTTGTGCCTAAAATATCTTCATGTTTCATACCAACCTAGTTCAATCCAATGACCACTAGTGTGACAAGTACCTAACCCCATAGGATTCCTCTTTTATACCGGCTCCAGACGGTCTCAAACTACGAGTTCCGTAGAAGAACACGAACAGTACCAATCACACAGCAAGTCCAGAAGAAGAGATGGAAATGGATTGCGCATGTGCTGCGCATGCCACCAGCAGCATTACCACGAGTTGCTCTCAGATGGAGCCCTGATGGACGTAGGAAGGGAGGAAGCCCGAAAGAAACCTGGAGGAGGACGGTGGAAAGGGAAATGAAGGACAAAAACTGGACTTGGAGGCACCTGGAGCGGCAAGCACCCGCCAGATATCAATGGCGAACTCTGGTCAAGGCCTTATGTTTTTCTTAGTGACACTAAGAGGATTGAGATAGAATAAATATATGAAAAACATATATTTTGAACTGCGGTATTTGATACGTATGATGGACGATCCTCGCAGTAGATAGCGCTATTTGAGCAATAGCGAAATTCAGACCTGAAAAAAATCAGGCCTGTACGGGACTCGAACCACTGACCTCGAATCAGTGGTTCGAGCCAGTGGTTCGAGTCCCGTACAGGCCTGATTTTTTTCAGGTCTGAATTTCGCTATTGCTCAAATAGCGCTATCTACTGCGAGGATCGTCCATCATACGAATCAAATACCGCAGTTCAAAATATATGATTTTCATATATTTATTCTATCTCATTTATCACTTTCACGGGTTCATTACGAATCAACTTAACGGCCTGCTCTCAGTTGGCTTGTTAGCTCAATTGGTTAGAGCGCTGCACTAGTATCGCAGAGGTCAGTGGTTCGAGTCCCGTACAGGCCTGATTTTTTTCAGGTCTGAATTTCGCTATTGCTCAAATAGCGCTATCTACTGCGAGGATTGTCCATCATACGTACTAAGAGGATTAATAATAATAATATAACCCCAACCCCATTTAACTTTTGATTTATTCATGCTTAAGCCATTACACTTCTCACACTAGTTAACAATTGGTTCATGCTTTAGCGTGCACTATGGAGTTATGGAGCACGCGGGAAGTTTGGAGAGCACGAAAGAAGGGTAAGAATTGCCCGAGACGATAGCCGAGGGCAACTCTAGCTTCTTGAGTGCTCTGCAAACTTCCCACGTGCTCCATAGCTCGATAGTGCACAGCTGAAAGTATGAACCAATTGTTTTAGAACATAGCCGGTCGAATTGTGCATCAAATGCGACGCGAAAAATGGAAAACAATATCAGTTGAAGCGAATCGTGACGGCGCTGATGCCGAGTCTCCTTTTCCTTTGTTTTTCTCTTTTTCTGCCTCATTTAAGAACTCTAGCCCATAGGAAAAGGTCGAAACATTGTCTTCGTTTTCGGACTAGCAGGCCGAGTTTCTGTTTGTATCCATTATTGTCGCGAAATGTATTATTTTTCCCCGCACTAGCAATGGCCGCTCGCGCGAAAAAAAATATTTCTGTCGAAGTCGGATTTGCTGACGCTACCAGCAAGCACTATCGGGATTTTGAGCACGCCTACGTATAATGAATTTGATTGCGCGACTCTGCTAGCTATGTTCTAATAGTCATTAGATTCAACTAGTTTGGTATGAAACAAGAACATATTTCATGCGGAAGCTACAGAGTTATAGGGGTTGGAAGATTTTGAGGGGATATGAACAATCGCCGTTCGGATATGAACAATCGCCGAGGGGATGTGAACCAAAGTGGCACGTTAACCCTAACCCCACCTAACTTTTGAAGCATTCGAGCTTAAGTCATGAACTTGTCACACTATTGCTCATTGCACTGAATTAGTTTGGTAAGAAATATAAAGTTATTTCATGCAGAAATAACAGAGTTATAGTGCTTGGAAGATTGAGAGGCTGCACCGCTGATTTGCCCACGTATGCTGATTTGCTCCTTTTTTCTGCTGAACTGCCCACCTTTTGTGCTGATATGCCCTCGTTTGATATGGGGTCATTCGGGAATGAACAAAAACAACAGACATCAAGCTAGTAAAAACAAAGAACTATTGGTGCTATAAATGACAATGGATTTCATTGAGGAATGACAGAGCTACAATCTTCCAAAGTGTGACCATTTAAATTGTAAAAATTACTGAATTTTTTAACTAAGGGTTTACGCGTTTGAAACCCTCTGTACACCGAAAACCTACTTTTAAGCCAATAGTAACTCAGTTTAATGATAATTAAAAAAAAAGAAAGCGTTTTAGAGACTGAAAATTTGACCAAAGTCCAGAAATTCTAAGTCTAGCACTAACACTTGAGGACGTTAAGACACTGTCACTTTGTTGTTAAATGCTCGCAATCCCCTCGCAATTTTCCAAACCCTATAACTCTGTCGCTTCCGCATAAAATATCGTCTTGTTTCATACCAGACTAGTTGAATCCAATGGCCACTAGTGTGAGAAGTATAATGGCTTCAACATGAATAACTCAAAAGTTAGGTGGGGTTAGGGTTAAGGGACCCTCTTCTCATTTCCGCCATCTTGAATTTTTTTCCAAGGGGGTAGCATGGTGCTTTTGGTCAAAAGTTTGTGTCTAAAGCGCTTTTTTATTCTTTGATTATCATTAAAAGGGGTTACTATTGTGTGAAAAGTACTGTTTTTGGTGTACAATTGGTTCTAAACACTAACTTAGAGATTTCAGTCTTTCAAAGTCTAGATCGTCACAGTTCCAAAGATTGGAACTCTGTCATTCGTTATACTCATATTTATCACACAAGTAGTTCAGTGCAATGCCCAACAGTTTTATGTTTTATGGCTTCAGCAGGAATGGGTTAAAACTTACATTGGGTTAAGTTTAACGCACCGTCTTTTCATTTCCGCCATCTTGAATGTTTTTCCAAAGGGGTAGTATGGTACTTTTGGTCAAAATTTTCAGTGTCTAAGACTCTTTGTTATTGTTTAACGACCATTTAAAAGTGTTACTGTTGTCTGATAAGTACTATTTTCGGTGTACAAATGGTTATAAACACCTAAACCCTTACCTAAGAATTTCAATCTTTCAAAATTAAGTTTTCTCTTTCAAAGTTAACTTTTAGTGTATTCTTACGTATTACACATTCTGTTCAGAAAAACTTGTTTTGGCCTCTTTGCAGATACTTTTTGCGACACCGTATTTTGAGCGCGAGCTGAGCAAGGCTTGGCGCATTTCACCCTCTCGCCAAATTTTGCAGGAAACATCGGTGCTCGGGTAAATGTTGGTGTATTCTTATGTATTCTCTTAAAAAAAGGATGGTTTTGGCTTGTTTGCAGATACATTTTGGAGAACCGTATTTTGAGCACACGCTGAGCAAGACTAGGTGCATCTCACTCTCTGGCCAAAAGTTTGTAGGAAGCATCGCGTCTCGAGTAAATTTTAATGATTTCTTACAGGTTTTAACACAATCTAGTCGAAAGAATTGGTTTTGGTTCGTTTGGGATAGTATTTCGAAAACCGTATTTTCAGGGCAAGTTCACCAAGACTTGGCGCATTTCAGTCACTGAACCATCAGGTACATAGAGTCAGTCAGTCAGTTAGTCCATCAGCCAGTCAGTCACCTGTTAGTTGGCCACTTAGTCATCAGTCGGTCAGCGAGTCAGTTAAGCAGGCAAATAGCTAGTGAGGTAGCAGCGAGACAGTCAACCAGTTAGTTAACACTGAGTCGCTACTCACTAACCAGTAATTGTAACAGTCAGCCAGCAAGTCAATGAACAAGTCAGTCAGCCAGCCAGTTAGGTACAACTGACTCAGTTCAAAAGTAAGTCAAGCGGTCAATTATGCAGTCAGTTAGCCAGTCAGTCACCAAACCGTGAGCAAGGCAGTAATCCACTCAGTCAGCCACTCAGGTACCCGGTGAGTCAGTCAAATGGTCACTCAGTCAAGCAGTCCTCGGTCAGTTAGCCAACAAGTAAGCCAGTCAGTTACCAGTCGGTCAGCAATTCAGTTAACCCGTTAGTCCCCCAATCAGTAGCCAACCGTTAGGAACCAGTGAGTTGGTTAACTAGCCAGTCAGCTTGTCAGGCACGAACGAAGAAGTCAACGAGTCAGTCAGACACTCAGTTAATAGTCACTCAGTCACCATTCGGTTATCAAGTCAGTCACCTGTCGACTACCACGTGGGTAAAACAATCAGTCATCCACTCACTTGGTAGTCAATCGGACAGTCTGTTAGCCACTCATTCACCAATCAATCATCAAGTCAGTCAACCCTTTAGATACACAGTCAGATACCAGCAATACGCTCAAGCACTCAGTCATCTAGTCACTAAATCAGTCAATCGCTATTAAGATCAGCCATCCAGCGTAGCAGATAGTCACCCGGTCAAGCACCAGCAAGTCTGTGCGTCAGTCAGTCCCTCAGCCCCTCAATCAACAAGTCAGTCAGCCAGTCAGTAAAGAGACTGTCAGAAAATAGTCAGCCAGTAATAAGTCTGTCAGCAGGTCAATCGCCCAGCCAGTCAGCTAGTGAGTCGGTCACCAGTCAAGTATTTACTTAGTCACAAGTTGGTAAAGGGGACAGTCGACAAGTCAGCCAGTTGGTCAGCCAGTCACTCTCCAGTGAGAAGCTATGAAGTCAGTCAGTCAAGCATTCAGATAGCCAGTCACTCAACCGCTCAGGTACCAGTGAGTCAGTCAGCCAGTGCGTTGGCCAGTCAGTCACCAGTCCGTTTAGCCACTCAGTCACCAGTCGCTCAACAGGTCATTAACCCAGTCAAATAGCCAATCACGTACCAGTGAGTCAGTCAACCAATCAGTCACAAGTCAGTAACCAGTAATCTCGTCAGTTGGTCAACCAGTCACTCAGGTGGTCAGGTACCAATAACTCAGTCAACAAGTCAGTCACCCAGTCACTCAGCAAGAGATTCACCTAGTAAGTTACTAAGTCAGTCACCTATCGGTCTGCAAGTCTCTCAAGCAGTCAGTCACTGGTTCAGGTACCAGTAAGAAAGCAACTAACTGGTCAATCTGTCAGGCAGGAAGACAGTCGCCAATTAGTCAACTAGTCAAACTAGTCAGTCAACCAGCCAGTCAACCACGAGGTCAACAAATGACTTAACCAGTCAGTCACCGTATTAGTCAGTCAGTCACTGACTTAGCCAGTCACTCACTAGTCAGCCAGCGAATGAGTCAGTCACCAGTTGGCTAGTAAGAGGGTAAACCAATCTGTCATTCACTCACTTGGCAGTCAATCGGACAGTCAGTTAGCCACTCATTCACCAATCGGTCATTAACTCAGTCAACCCTTTAGGTACACAGTCAGTTACCAGCAATTCACTCAACCACTCAGTCATTTAGTCACTAAATCAGTCAATCGCTAGTAAGGTCAACCATCCAGCGTGGCAAATGGTCTCGGACAGTCACTCAGCCCCTCATTCAAGAAGTCAGTAACCAGACTGTCAGAAAATAGTCAGCCAGTAATAAGTCTGTCAGCAAGTCAATCGCCTAGCAAGTCAACTAGTCAGTGAGTCAGTCGGTCACTAGTCAAATAGTTACTTAGTCACAATTTGGTAAGGGAGTCAGTCGACAAGTCAGCCAGTTCATCAGCCAGTCACTCTCCAGTAAGAAGCCATTAGGTCAGTAAGTCAAGTATTCATTCGACCGGTCACTCAACCGCTCAGGTACCAGTGAGTCAGTCAGCCAGCGCGTTGGGCAGTCAGTCACCAGTCAGTTTAGCCACTCAATCACCAGTCGGTCAACAGGTCAGTAACCCAGTCAAATAGCCAATTACGTACCAGTGAGTCAGTAAACCAATCAGTCACATAGTCACTCGCCAGTCAGTAACCAGTAATCCTGTCAATCAGTCAACCAGTCAATCAGGTGGTCAGGTACCAAAAGGTCAGTTAACAAGTCGGTAAGCCAGTCACTCAGCTAGAAATTCACCTAGCAAGTTACTAAGTCAGTCATCTGTCGGTATGCAAGGCTCTCAAGCAGTTAGACACCGGTAAAGGTACCAGTAAGTAAGCAACTATCTAGTCAATCATTCAGGCAGAGAGACAGTCACCAATCAGTCAACTAGTCATTCAACCAGCCAGTCAACCACGAGGTCAACCAATGCCTTAACCAGTTAGTCACCCTATTAGTCACTCAGTCACTGACTTAGCCAGTTAGTCACTAGTTAGTCAGCCAATCAATCAGAAGTGAGTCAGTAAAGCAATGAGCAAGTCAGTCAGCCAGTCAGGTACAAGCGAGTTTGTCAACCAATCCCTCATTTAGTCGGTCATCAGTCAGTTAGCCAGTCAGTGACCCAATGAGTCACCAGTTGGCCAACACGTTAGTCGGACAGTGAGTCAGCTTCTCAATCAACCATTCAGTGAACGAATGAGTCAGTGAATGAAATTTAGTCAGTTAGCCGGGCAAGTACCAGTTAGTAAGTCGAGCAGTCAGTCACCAGGCAGTTAGCCAGTCAGTCGCAAGACGGTCAGCAAGGAAGTCAACAACCCAAAGGGCCAGTCAGGTAAAAATCCGTCAGTCAAGCTGCCAGTGAGCCGGTCAGATACCAGTGAGTCGGTCAACCAGTCAGTCGGCCGATCAGGTACCAGTGACTCAGTCAATTAGTCAGTGAATCTTTCGCTCAGCCGTCAGCTAGTCAGTGAGTCACTGGTCGGTCGCGAGTAACTTAACCAGTCTGATAAGCACTCAGGTACCAATGACTCAGTCAACCAGTCACTGAGTCAATCAGTCGCCAGTCAGTAACCATTAACTCATTTAGTCAACCAGCTAGTCAGCCAGTTAGTCAGCCCTCCAGGAACCAGTATCTCACTCAACCAGTTAGTCGACCAGTCAGTCAGCGGATCGGGTACAAGTGCTACTTGACACAACTACCAATGAGTCAGTCAGTCAGTCACCAATAAGTTAATTATTCAATCACCATTCGGTCAACAATACAATCACCCAATGTCAGCTAATGTCTTTCATAAGTGAGACAGTCATGTAGCCAGTCACTTACCAGTCAATCAGCATCTCAGTTAACCAGGCAGTCAGCCAGTCAGTCAACCAACTAGTCACACAGTAAGCAACTCAGCCTGTCAGCCACTCGGTCACCAATCGGGAAGCAAGTCAGTTAGCCAGTCAGAGAGCCAGGCAGTACTCCAGCTAGTCAGCCAGACAGTCACCAATCAGAGAGCCAGTCAGTGCTCAGTCTCTCCGAAAGTCGATTCACCAGTCAGAAAGTCAGTCAGGCACCATTGACACATTCCACCAATCAGTCAGAAATTCACTTGCCAGTCAGTGACCGATAGTCACTGAGCTGATCTCCTACCAGTGACTCGGTGCAACACTCAGCAAGTCAGTCACCAGTCTTTAGCGAGTCACTTACCTGTCGTTCAGTAGGTCAGTCACCCAGTCAGGTAGCCAGTAAGGCAGGCAGTAATAAAGCAAGTCAGTTAGCCAGTCGCCTGCCTGTTGATCAGCAATTTAGTCAACCCGTCCGTCAGCCAGTCACGTTCCAGGTTGATAAAGAAAGGCTTTGCAAAAACTATCTTCAAACAGGGCGAGAGATTCAGTTTTCATCAGATTGTAATGAAATCTGTCAGAAAACACTAAAATCCAGTTGAAAGGCAATGTTTTTTGGGAAATTTGGGCAAAGACTGAAATGCGCTTACTTTTGCCAAACGCTAAAACCATGGTATCTGTGAAGAAGCCAAAACCAATTTCATTCAATAGATTTTGTCGAAATCTGTGAGCAAACGTTAAACTACAGTTGACATCTGGTGCATTCTGCGAAATTTGGCCAAAGCGTAAAATTTTGAGAGCGAGCTGAGCAAGACTCTGCGCATTGCACCCTCTGGCCAAATTTTGCAGAAAACATCGGTTCTCAGGTAAAGTTGGTGTGTTCTTATGGATTCTGTTAAAACAAGGTGGTTGTGGCTTATTTGCAGATACATTTTGGAAAACTGCGTTTTGAGCGCGAGCTGAGCAAGACGCGCTGCATCTCACCTTCTGGCCAAATTTTGCAGGAAACATCGCGTCACAGGTAAATTTCAATGATTTCTTACAGGTTCTAACACAATCTAGTCGAAAGAATTGCTTTTGGTTCGTTTGCGGATAGTTATTAGAAGACCGTATTTTCAGGACAACTTGAGATAGACTTGGCGCATTTCAGTCACTGAACCATCAGGTAAAGGAGAGTCAGTTATTCAGTTAGGCCATCAGCTAGTCAGTCACCTCTGAGTTGGCCACTTAGTTATCAGTCAGTCAGCGAGTCAGTTAAGCAGTGAAATAGCTAGTGAGCTAGCAGCGAGACAGTCAACAAGTTAGTTAACACTAAGTCGCTAGTCACTAACCAGTAATTGTAACAGTCAGCAAGCTAGTCAATAAAAAATTCAGTCAGCCAGCAAGTCAGGTACAACTGACTCAGTTCAAAAGTAAGTCAACCAGTCAATTACCCAGTCATTTAGCCAGTCAGTCACCAAACCGTGAGCAAGGCAGTAATCAACTCAGGCAGCCACTCAGGTACCCAGTAAATCAGTCAACTGGTCACTCAATCAAGAAGTCCTCGGTCAGTTAGTCAATCAGTAAGCCAGTCAGCTACCAGTCGGTCAGCAAGTCAGTTAAACCGTCAGTCCCCTAATCAGTAGCCAACCGCCAGGAACCAGTGAGTTAGTTAACTAGCCAATCGGCTGGTCAGGAACCACCGTAGAAGTCAACTAGTCAGTCAGACACTCAGTCACCAGTCAATCACTCAGTCACCAGTCCGTCATAACGTCAGCCACCAGTCGGCTACCAAGGGGGGAAAACATTCAGTCATCCCCTCACTTGGCAGTCAATCAGAGAGTCAGTTTGCCACTCATTCGCCAATCGGTCATCAAGTCAGTCAACCATTTAAATACACAGTCAGATACCAGCAAATCACTCAATCACTCAGTCATCTAGTCACTAAACCAGTCAATCGCTATTACGGTCAGCCATCCAGCGTAGCAGATAGTCACCCGGTCAAGCATCAGCAAGTGTGTGCGTCGGTCAGTCACTTAACCCCTCAATCAACAAGTCAGTCAGCCAGACAGTACCCAGACTGTCAGAAAATAGTCAGCCAGTAATAACTCTGTCAACAAGTCAATTGCCCAGCCAATCAACTACTTATTGAGTCAGTTGGTCATCCGTCAAATATTTACTTAGGCACAAGTTGGTAAAGGAGTCCGTCGACAAGTCAGCCAGTCAATCTCCAGTAAGAAGCCATTAAGTCAGTCAGTCAACCATTGAGTCCATCAGTCACTCAGCCGCTCAGGTACCAGTGAGTCGATCAGCCAGTGCGTTGGCCAGTCAGTCAGTTTAGCCACTCAGTCGGTCAACAGGTCATTAACCCAGTCAAATAACCAATCACGTACCAATGAGTCAGTGACATAGACACTCGCCAGTCAGTAACAAGTAATCGCGGCAATCAGTCAACCAGTCACTCAGTTGGTCAGGTACCAATAGGTCAGTCAACAGGACAGTCAGCCAGTCACTCAGCTAGAAATTTACCTACTAAGTTACTAAGTCAGTCATCTGTTAGTCTGAAAGGCTCTCAAGCAGTCAGTCACCGGTTCAGGTACCAGTAAGTGAGCAATTAACTGGTCAATCAGTCAGGAAGAGACACAATCCTAACTCAGTCAACTAGTCAGTCAACCAGCCAGTCATAAACGAGGTCAACCAATGACTTAGCTAGTCATTCACCCTAATAGTCAGTCACTCACTGAATTATCCAGTCAGTCACTAGTTAGTCAGCCAATCAATCAGTAGTCAGTAAGCAAAGCACTGAGCCAGTCAGTCAACCAGTCAGGTGCAAGTGAGTCTGTCAATTAATCTCTCATTTAATTAGTCATTAGTCAGTTAGCCAGTCAGTGACCCAGTGAGTCACCAGTTGGCCAACACGTCAGTTGGCCAGTGAGTCAGCTTCTCAATCAACCATTCAGTGAACGAATGAGTCAATGAATGAAATTTAGTCAGTTAGCCGGTCAAGTACTAGTTAGTAAGTCGAGCAGTCAGTCACCAGTCAGTTAGCCAGTCAGTCGCAAGTCGGTGAGTAAGGAAATCAACAACCCGTAGGGCCAGTCAGGTAAAAATCCGTCCATGAAGCTGCCAGTGAGCCGGTCAGATACCAGTGAGTCGGTCAAGCAGTCAGTCAGCAAGTCAGTTGCCCAATTTTAAGTCAACCAGTCAGTCGGCTGATCAGGTACCAGTGAGTCAGTCAATTAGGCAGCGAATCTTTCGCTCAGCCGTCAGCTAGTCAGTCAGTCAAGAGTCGGTCACGAGTAAGTTAACCAGTCTGATAAGCATTCAGGTACCAATGACTTAGTTAACCAGGCACTGAGTCAGTCAGTCACCAGTCAGTAACCATTAACTCATTCAGTCAGTCAACCAGCTAGTCAGCCAGTTAGTCAGCTGTCCAGGATTCAGTATCTCACTCAATTAGTTAGTCGACCAGTAAGTCAGCGGATCAAGCACCAGTAATACTCGACCAACTACCAGTCAGTCAGTCCGTCACCAATCAGTTAGTCATTCAACCACCATTCGTTCAGCAGTGCAGTAACCCAATGTCAGCTAATAAGTCTTCCAACAGTGATTCATTTAGCTAGTCACTTATCAGTCAATCGGCATCTCAGTCAGCCAGACAGTCAGCCATTCAGTCAACCAACTAGTCAGACAGTAAGCCCCTCAGCTGGTAAGCCACTCAGTCAACATTCGGGCAGCAAGTCAGTTAGCCAGTCAGAGAGCCAGTAAGTACTCCACCTAGTCAGCCACACAGTCACCAATCAGATAGCCAGTCAGACCTCAGTCTGTCCGAAAGTCGATTCACCAGTCGGAAAGCCAGTCAGGCACCATTGACACATTCCACCAATCAGTCAGAAATTCACTTGCCAGTCGTGACCGATAGTCACTCAGCTGGTCTAATACCAGTGACTCAGTGCAACACTCAGCCAGTCAGTCACCACTCCTTAGCCAGTCACTCTCACCTATGGAACAGCAAGTCAGTCAACCAGTCAGGTAGCCAGTCAGGTAGGCAGTCATAAGGCAAGTCAGTTGGCTAGTCTCTTTCCTGTCGATCAGGAAGTCAGCCAGTCCGTCAGTCAGCCAGTCACCTGCCATTCACTAACAAGTCTTGCTCTATCCAGAATGAAAAACAAGGTTTTCCAAAAACTATCTATAAACAGGGCTAGAGATACATTTTTCATTAGATTGTGATGAAATCTGTCAGAAAATACTAAGATCCACTTCAAAGGGAATGTTTTCTGCAAGATTTAAGCAAAGACTGAAATGCGCTAAGTTTTGCTAAACACACGCGAAGAACATGATTTGGCAAAAGTATCTGTGAACAGGCCAAACCCAATTTGACTCGATAAATTGTGTCGAAATCTGTTTAAAAAAACGCTTAAGTCTCCAGTTGATGCCCAATGCCTCCTGCGAAATTTAGCCAGAGCGTAAAATGCTTCAGGTGTTGCTCAACTTCAGCTGAAAATACGGTCTTGCAAAAAGTATCTATAAACGATCCAAAACCGATGTTTTCCATTGGATTCTGCTAACGTCTGTGAGATAGCACCACAATTTACTCGAGACCCCATGTTTCCTGCTAAGTTTGGCCAATCCGTAAATTGCGTCGAGTCTTACTCAACTCGCGCTGAAAATACGGTTTTGCAAAAGGCAAACAAGCCGATGCCATTTTCGTTCACTATATTGTGTTGAAATCCAAAAGAATATATTAAAATTCACCTGGAACCCGCTCTCTGGATCGACAGTGGCCAGAGGCTAAGATGTGCCAAGTCTTGCTCAGCTCGCGCTCAAAATACCGTTCGCCAAAATGTATCTGCAAACAAGCCAAAACCACCTTTTTTCAACAGAATCCATAAAAATACACTAACATTTACCCGGGAACCGATGTTTCCTGCAAAATTTGGCCAAAGTATCAAATGCGCCAAGTCTTGCTCAGCTCAAGCTCGTAATACGGTTTTGCAAAAGGTATCTGCAAATAGACCAAAACAACTTTTTTGGAACAGAATGTGTTTAGATCCATAAGATTACACTAAAATTTACCTGAGAACCGATGTTTCCTGCAAAATTTGGCCAGAGGGTAGAATGCGCCATGTCTTGCTTAGCTCGCCCCCAAAATACGGTTTTGCAAAAAGTATCTGCAAAGAGGCCAAAAGCACTTTTTTTGAACAGAATGTGTTAAAATACGTAAGAATACACTAAAATTTACCTGAGACCCGATGTGTCTTGCGAATTGAGGCCACAGCACGAAATGCGCCAAATCTTGGTCAACTCGCCCATAAAATACAGTCTTCCAAAAACTATCCCCAAACGAGCCAAAACCAATTCTTTCGGCTAGATATTGTTAAAAGCTGTAAGATATCATTAAAATTTACGTTAGACGGGATACTTTCTGCAAAATTGGGCCAGAGGGTGAGATGCGCCAAGTCTTGGTCAGCTCGCGCTCAAAATACGGTTTTCCAAAATGTATCTGCAAACAAGCCAAAGCAACCTTTTTTAAACAGAATCCATAAGAATACACCAATATTTACCTGAGAACCGATGTTTCATGCAAAATTTGGCAAAAGGGTGAAATACGCCGTCTTGTTCAGCTCGCGCTCAAAATACGGTTTTGCAAAAAGTATCTGCAAAGAGGCCAAAAGCACTGTATTTCAACAGAATGTGTTAAAATACGTAAGACTACACTAAAATTTACCACAGACCCGATGTTTCTTGCGAAATGTGGCCACAGCTCGAAATGCGCCAAGTCTTAGTCAACTTGAATGAGTTCAATGCAATGAACAATAGTGTGACAGCTTCATGACTTAAGCTTGAATGGTTCAAAAGTTAGTTAGGGTTAGGGTTAACGTGCCTGCTTGGTTCATATCCCCTCGGCGATTGTTCATATCCCAGTGACGATCGTTCATATCCCCTCGCAATCTTCCAACCCCTATAACTCTGTAGCTTCCGCATGAAATATGTTCTTCTTTCATACCAAATTAGTTGAATCCAATGACCAAAGACTGTAACTGAGTCACTTTGCAATGCAGGATACTCATATTTATCGCGCAAGTAATTCAATGCTATGCCTATCAGTATAATAGGATTCATGGCTTAAGCACGAATGGTGCAAAAGTTAGATGGGGTTAGGGTTAATGTACCACCTTAGTTCATATCCCTCGGCGATGGTTGATATCTCCTCGGCGATCTTCATATCCTCTCGCAGTCTTCCAACCCCTATAACTCTGTAGTATCTAGATGAAATAGCTTTATATTTCAAACCAAACTATTTCAAATCAATGTTTCGGTAGTGTGACAGGTTTTATGGCGTAGGCTTGAATGGGACAAAAGTTATATGGGGTTAGGGTTAACGTACCACCTTATTTCACATGCTCTCGGGGAAGGTTTATATCCCCTCGGAGATGGTTCATATCCTGTCACAATGTTTCATCCCCTGAGCTTCTGTTGTTTCTAACTTAAAGAACTTCATCTTTTATAACAAACTACTTTAATTCAATGGGCAATAGTGTCACACGTTTCATGACTTAAGACTGAATGAGACAAAAGCTACATGTGGTTAGGGTTAGGGCACCCTCTTTTCATTTTCTCCATCTTATATTTTTTTTCCAAAAGAATAGCATGGTACTTCTGGTCATAGTTTTCAGTGTCCAAAACGCTTCCTTTTTTTTTCACTATAATTAAAAAGAGTTACTATTGTCTGAAAAGTACTTTTTTCGGTGTAGAAATTGTTTTCAAAACCTAAACCCTTACTTAAGAATTTCAGTCTTTCAAAATTCAGACGGTCACAGTTCCAAAGACTCGTACTCTGTCATTCCGTAATGCAATATACTCATATTTATCACACAAGTATTTCAATGCAATGCACAGTAGTGTCACTAGGTTCATTGCTTAAGCAGGAATGGTTCAAAAGTTAGATGGGGTTAGGGCTAACGTACGGCGTTGGTTGATATCCCCTCGGCGATGGTTGATATCCCCTCGGCGATGATGCATATTCTCTCCCAATTATTCAACCCCTATAATGCTCTTAATTCTAAATTAAATAACGTAATTCTTAACATTAAACTAGTTAAATTCAATGTCTCGTGGTGGAATAGATTTTAGGGCTTAGTTTGATATTTCTTATGGGATGGTTCATATCCCCTCGCAGTCTTCCATAAAATATGTTCTTGTTTCATACCAAGCTAGTTAAATCCAAAGACCACTAGTGTGAGAGGTGTAATGGCTTAATCATGAATAAGCCAAAAGTTAGTTAGGCTTAGGTACTTGTCACACTAGCGGTCATTGGATCGAACTAGGTTGGTATGAAACTTGCAGATATTCTTTGCACAAGCAACACACCTATAGTGGTTGGAAGACTGAAAACAAACTATTGGAGCTATAAATGACAATGGATTTCATTGAGGAATGACAGAGCTACAATCTTCCAAAGTGTGACCTTTTAAATTGTAAAAATGGCTGAGTTATTTAACTAAGGGTTTACGCGTTTAAAACGATTTCTAGACTGAAAAACTACTTTTAAGGCAATGACCAATAGTGTGACAAGTTTCATGCCTAAAGCATGGATGGTTGAAAAGTTAGCTCTTTTCATGTCTACCTCTTTTCATGTCAGCCATCTGGAATTTTTTCCAAAGGGGTAACATGGCCATCTTGTCAACATTTCAAATCTCCCTCAGACTCCTCCTGTTGGTGCAGTAGTGCCCTAAACAGGTTTTTAGCGCTTTAAAAGTGGTTTTTAAGCCTTAAAATGAGTTTTTCTCACTTCCACGCGTCATCCCATTTTTCACCTTCTTCCAACCCCTATAACTCTGATAATTCTAAATGAAATAACACCAAACTAGTTGAATTCAATTTCTAATGGTGGAATAAATTTCATGGCTTCAGCAAGAATGGTTTAAAAGTGAGATGGGGTTAGGGTTAACCAACCCCTTGGTTCATATTCCCTCGGCGATGGTTCATATCCCCTCGCAATCTTCCAACCCCTATAACTCTGTCGCTTCTACACAAAATATCTTCTTATTTCACACCAAACTAGTTGAATCCAATGCCCACTACTGTAAGAGGTGTAATGGCTTAAGCATGAATAAGTCAAAAGTTAGATGGGGGTAGGGTTAAGGGACCCTCTTTTCATTTCCGCCATCTTGAATTGTTTTCCAAAGGGGTACCATGGTGCTTTTTCTCAAATTTTCAGAGTCTGAAACACTTTTTTTATTGTATGATTATCAATAAAATGGGTTACTATTGTCTGAAAAGTACTTCTTTGGCGTACAAATGGTTCTAAACATCTAAACCCTAACTTAGGGATTTCAGTCTTTCAAAATTCAGATTGTCACAGTTCCAAAGATTGGAACTCTGTCATTCCGTAATGCAATATACTCATATTTACCACAAGAGTATTTCAATGCAATGCCCAATAGTGTGACAAATTTCATGGCCTCAGCAGGAATGGGTTAAAAGTTACATTGCGTTAGGGTTAAGGGACCGTCTTTTCATTTCCGCCATCTTGGATTTTTTTCCAAAGGGGTAGTATGGTACTTTTGGTCAAAATTTTGAGTGTGTGAGACGCTTTCTTCTTGTTTGATTATCATTGAAAAGTGTTAGTGTTGTCTGATAAGTACTATTTTCGGTGTACAAGTGGTTATAAACAACTAAGCTCTTACTTAAGAATTGCTGGTCTTTCAAAACGGTTCCAAGGAATGTAACTCTGTTACTTAGCAATGCAATATACTCATATTTATCAAGCAAGTAGTTCAATGAAATGCCCAACAGTGTAGGAAGATTCGTAGCTTAGGTACGAATGGTTCAAAAATTACATGGGGTAAGGGTTAACGTGCCACTTTGGTTCATATTCCCTCGGCGATGGTTCATATCCCCTCGGCGATGTTGCATATTCTCTCGCAATCGTTCAACCCCTGTAACCCTGTTGTTTCTAAATCAAATACCTTTGGATTTATTATCAAACTAGGTCAATTCAAGAACCAATGGTTTTTAAGTTAGATGGGGTTAGGGTTATGGCTACCACCTTGATGGGCTACCACCTTGGTTCATATCCCCTAGGCGATGGTTCATCTCCCCAACCAGTCTTCCAACCACTATAGGTGTGTTGCTTGTGCATAGAATATCTTCATGTTTCATACCAACCTAGTTCAATCCAATGATCACTAGTGTGACAAGTACCTAAGCCTAACTAATTTTTGGCTTATTCATGATTAAGCCATTACACCTCTCACGCTAGTGGTCTTTGGATTCAACTAGTTTGGTATGAAACAAGAACATATTTTATGCGAAAGCAACAGAGTTATGGGGGTTGGAAGACTAACACTTTTCAATGATAATCAAACAAGAAGAAAGCGTCTCACACACTCAAAATTTTGACCAAAAGTACCATACTACCCCTTTGGAAAAAAATCCAAGATGGCGGAAATGAAAAGACGGTCCCTTAACCCTAACGCAATGTAACTTTTAACCCATTCCTGCTGAGGCCATGAAATTTGTCACACTGTTTGGCATTGCATTGAACTACTCTTGTGGTAAATATGAGTATATTGCATTACGGAATGACAGAGTTCCAATCTTTGGAACTGTGACAATCTGAATTTTGAAAGACTGAAATCCCTAAGTTAGGGTTTAGATGTTTAGAACCATTTGTACGCCAAAAAAGTACTTTTCAGACAATAGTAACCCATTTTATTGATAATCATACAATAAAAAAGTGTTTCAGACTCTGAAAATTTGAGAAAAAGCACCATGGTACCCCTTTGGAAAACAATTCAAGATGGCGGAAATGAAAAGAGGGTCCCTTAACCCTACCCCCATCTAACTTTTGACTTATTCATGCTTAAGCCATTACACCTCTTACAGTAGTGGGCATTGGATTCAACTAGTTTGGTATGAAATAAGAAGATGTTTTGTGTAGAAGCGACAGAGTTATAGGGGTTGGAAGATTGCGAGGGGATATGAACCATCGCCGAGGGAATATGAACCAAGGGGTTGGTTAACCCTAACCCCATCTCACTTTTAAACCATTCTTGCTTAAGCCATGAAATATATTCCACCATTAGAAATTGAATTCAACTAGTTTGGTGTTATTTCATTTAGAATTATCAGAGTTATAGGGGTTGGAAGAAGGTGAAAAGTGGGATGACGGGTGGAAGTGAGAAAAACTCATTTTAAGGCTTAAAAACCACTTTTAAAGTGCTAAAAACCTGTTTAGGGCACTACTGAACCAACAGGGGGAGTCTGAGGGAGATTTGAAATGTTGACAAGATGGCCATGTTACCCCTTTGGAAAAAAATTCCAGATGGCTGACATGAAAAGAGGTAGACATAAAAAGAGCTAACTTTTCAACCATCCATGCTTTAGGCATGAAACTTGTCACACTATTGGTCATTGCCTTAAAAGTAGTTTTTCAGTCTAGAAATCGTTTTAAACGCGTAAACCCTTAGTTAAATAACTCAGCCATTTTTACAATTTAAAAGGTCACACTTTGGAAGATTGTAGCTCTGTCATTCCTCAATGAAATCCATTGTCATTTATAGCTCCAATAGTTTGTTTTATTTGCTAGCTTGATGTTTGTTGTTTTTATTCAGGCCCAAATGACCCTATAACATACGAGGGCATATCAGCACACAAGGTGGGCAGCACAGCTGAAAAAAGGAGCAAATCAGCCTACGTGGGCAAATCAGCCAACGTAGGCTGATTTTTCCAAGCACTCTAACTGTGTTGTTCTGCATGAAATAATTTTATATTTCATACCAAACTAGTTCAATGCAATGAACAATAGTGTGACAACTTCATGACTTAAGCTTGAATAGTTCAAAAGTTCAATTAGGGTTAGGGTTAACCTGCCACCTTGGTTCACATCCGCTCGGCGATTGTTCATATCCCATTGGCGATGGTTGGTATCCCCTGGCAATCTTCCAACCCCCATAACTCTGTAGCTGCTGCATCAAATATGTTCTTGTTTAATACCAAACTAGTTGAACCGAATGACCACTAGTGTGAGAAGTGTAATGGCTTAAGCGTGAATAAGTCAAAAGTTAGATGGGGTTAGGGTTAAGGCACCCTCATTTCATTTCCGCCATCTTGGATTTTTGTCCGAAGGGGTAACATGGTACTTTTGGTCAAAAGCTTCATTCTCTAAAACACTTTCTTATTGTTTGATTATCATTAGAAAGAGTTACCATTGTCTGAAAAGTACTTTTCTCGGTGTACCAATGGTTTTAAACACCTAAACCTTTACTTAGCGGTTCAGTCTTTAAAAGTCTTTAAACGTTCAGTTTTTAAAAATTCAGACGGTCACATTTCCAAAGACTGTAACTCAGTCATTTCCCAATGCAGGATACTCATATTTATCGCGCAAGTAGTTCAATGCTATGCCCAAGAGTGTAATAAGGGTCATGGCTTAACCACGAATGTTTCAAAAGTTAGATTGGCTTAGGGTTAATGTACCACCTTATTTCACATCCTCTCGGGGAAGGTTTATATCTCCTCGGCGATGGTTCATATCGTTTCGCAATGTTTCATCCCCTAAAGGTCTGTTGTTTCTAAATTAAATATCTTCATATTTCATACCAAACTAGTTCAATCCAATGGCCAATACTGTCACGCGTTTCATGGCTTAAGAAAGAATGAGAGAGGTTACGTGGGGTTAGGGTTAGGGCACCCTCTTTTTATTTCCGCCATCTTGGAATTGTTTTGCAAAGGAATAGCGTGGTACTTCTGGTCAAAAGTTTCAATGTCTAAAACGCTTACTTTTTGTTTGATTATTATTAAAAAGGGTTACTATTGTCTGAAAAGTACTCTTTTCGGTGTAGAAGTTGTTTTTATCACGTACACCCTTACTTAATTTTAGTCTTTCAAATTTCAGATGGTCACAGTTCCAAAGACTGGTACTCTGTCATTCCGTAATACAATATACTCATATTTATCACGCAAGTATTTCAATGCAATGCCCAACAGTGTCACCAGATTTATGGCTTAAGCAGGAATGGTTCAAAAGTTAGATGGGTTAGGGTTAACGTATCGCCTTGGTTCATATCCCATCTGCGACGGTTGATATCCGCTTCGCGATGGCGCATATTCTCTCCCAATTATTCAACCCCTATAACGCTGTTAATTCTAAATGAAATAACGTAATACTTAACACCAAACTAGTTCAATTCAATGTCTAACGGTGTAATAGATTTCAGGATTTAAGCAGGAATTCTTTAAAAGTAAGATGGTGTTAGGGTTAACCCTTGGTCATTTCCCGTCGGCGATGGCTCATATCCCCTCGCAATCTTGCAACCCCTATAACGCTGTTGGCACCCCACAAAATATGTTCTTGTTTCATAACAAACTAGTTGAATTCAAAGACCACTAGTGTAAGAACTAGAATGGTTTAAGCGTAAATAAGGTAAACGTTAGCGGAGATTAGGGTTAATGGATCCTCCTCTTATTTCCGCCATCTTGGAATTTTTCCACAGGGGTAGCATGGTACTTTTGGTCAAAAGTTTCATTGTCTAAAACGCTTTCTTATTGTTTGATTATCATTAAAAAGAGTTACTATTGTCTGAAAAGTACTGTTTTGTGTAGAAATGGTTTTAAACACTTAAACCCTAACTTAACAGTTTCAGTCTTTCAAAGTTTAGATGTTCACAGCTCCAAAAGTTTGGAACTCTGTCATTCCGTAATGCAATATACTCATATTTATCACACAAGTATTTCAATGCAATGCCCAACAGTGTCACTAGGCTCATGGCTTAAGCAGGAATGGTTCAAGAGCTAGAGGGGGTTAGGGTTAACTTACCGCCCTGGTTGATATCCCCTCGGCGATGCTTGATATCCTCTCGGTGATGGTGCATATTCTCTCCCAATTATTCAAGCCCTATAACGCTCTTAGTTCTAAATCAAATAACGTAATACTTAACACCAAACTAGTTCAATTCAATGTCTAATGGTGTATTAAATTTCAGGACTTAAGCAGTAATTGTTTAAAAGTGAGATGGGGCTAGGGTTAACCTACCAGCTTGGTTCATATCCCCTCGGCGATGATTCATATCCCCTTGCACTCATCCAACTCCTATATCTCCGTTTCTTCCGCATAAAATATGTTCTTGTTTCATACCAAACTAGTTAAATCCAAAGACCACTCGTGTGAGAGGTGTAATGGCTTAAGCATGAATAAGTCAAAAGTTAGATGGGGTTAGGGTTAAGACACCCTCTTTTCATTTCCGCCATCTTGGATTTTTTTCCAAAGGGGCAACATGGTACTTTTGGTCAAAAGTTTCATTGTCTAAAACGCTATCTTATTGTTTGATTGTTGCCAAACAGAGTTACTATTCTCTGAAAAGTACTTTTCTCGGTGTAGAAATTGTCTTCAACACGTAAACCTTTACTTAAGAATATCAGTCTTTCAAAATTCAGATGGTCACTGTTCCAAAGACTGGAACTCTGTCACTCCGTAATGCAATATACTCATGTTTATCACACAAGTAGCTCAATGCAATGCCCAACAGTGTCACTAGGTTCATGGTTTAACCATGAATGGTTGAAAAGTTAGATGGGGTTAAGGTTAACGTACCAGCTTTGTTCATATTTCCTCGGCGATGGTTGATATCCCCTTGGCGATGGCGCCTATTCTCTCCCAATTATTCAACCCCTATAACTCTGTTACTTGTAAATGAACTTTATCCATTACTTTATCCGTTACTTGATAACCTGAACTTTTAAAGCCTTTTAAAGAGTGAACCGCTAAGTAAAGGTTTAGGTGTTTAAAACCATTTGTACACCAAGAAAAGTACTTTTCAGACAATGGTAACTCTTTTTAATGATAATCAAACAATAAGAAAGCGTTTAGAGAATGAAACTTTTGACCAAAAGTACCATGCTACCCCTTCGGAAAAAAATCCAAGAGGGCAGAAATGAAATGAGGGTGCCTTAACCCTAACCCCATCTAACTTTTGACTTATTCACGCTTGAGCCATTATACTTCTCACACTAGTGGTCATTGGGTTCAACTAGTTTGGTATGAAACAAGAACATATTTGATGCAGCAGCTACAGAGTTATGGGGGTTGGAAGATTGCCAGGGGATACCAACCATCGCCAATGGGATATGAACAATCGCCGAGCGGATGTGAACCAAGGCGGCAGGTTAACCCTAACCCCATTGAACTTTTAAACCATTCAAGCTTAAGTCATGAAGTTGTCACACTATTGTTCATTGCATTGAACTAGTTTGGTATGAAATATAAAGTTATTTCATGCAGAAACAACACAGTTAGAGTGCTTGGAAAATTGAGAGGCTGCACAGCTGATTTGCCCACGTAGGCTGATTTGCTCCCTTTTTCAGCTGTGCTGCCCACCTTGTGTGCTGATATGCCCTCGTATGTTATAGGGTCATTCGGGCCTGAACAAAAACAACAAACATCAAGCTAGCAAACACAACAAACTATTGGAGCTATAAATGACAATGGATTTCATTGAAGAATGACAGAGCTACAATCTTCCAAAGTGTGACCTTTTAAATTGTAAAAATGGCTGAGTTATTTAACTAAGGCTTTACGCGTTTAAAACGATTTCTAGACTGAAAAACTACTTTTAAGGCAATAGTAACTGTCTAATGATCACTAAACAAAGAGAAAGCGTTTTAGACTGAAAATTTGGACCAAATTACAGAAATTCTAAGTCTAGCACTAAGACTTGAGTTCGTTGAGACACTGTAACTTTGTTGTTAAATACGCACTCGCATCGACATAAACCAACCTAGCTCAATCCAATGACCAATAGTGTGACAAGTTTCATGCCTAAAGCATGGATGGTTGAAAAGTTAGCTCTTTTCATGTCTACCTCTTTTCATGTCAGCCATCTGGAATTTTTTTCCAAAGGGGTAACATGGTTAGATACATTGTTGACCCGGACTCCCTACATGTTGACTAGGACTCCCTCGATGTTGACTAGGACTCCCTCGATGTTGACCCGGACTCCCTATGTTGACCCGGACTCCCTATGTGTTGACCCGGACTCCCTCGATGTTGACCCGGACTCCCTATGTGTTGACCCGGACTCCCTATGTTGACCCGGACTCCCTATGTTGACCCGGACTCCCTATGTTGACCCGGACTCCCTCGATGTTGACCCGGACTCCCTTGATGTTGACCCGGACTCCTTAGGGTTTATCTCGTAAACTGTTTGATGGAATTGCGTCAAATTTTCACACGATGTCTTTTGTGTACATACCTATATGCTGTGTAAATATTATTAGATTTTATCAAGTATTATAGGCGATAGTTTCACTTAAAGACCCATTTTATCTGTTGTAGAAAATACCAAAAATTTGACTATGACTATGTCGAACTATGACTTGTACTATGGTTCTGACTTTGTCTATTGTCTATTCTTAGTCATAGTCATATCTATCGTCAGAGCATCAATCATAATCATAGTCATAGGCTACGTCACAACCATAGTTTTTTCATAGTTAATATCTAAGTCTTAGTCCTACTCATAAACTTTAAATGAGTACGACTATGACTTAGATATTGACTATGACAAAACTATGGTTGTGACCTAGGCTATGACTATGAATATGTTTGATGCTCTGACGATAGATATGACTATGACTAAGAATAGACAATAGACAAAGTCAGAACCATAGTACAAGTCATAGTTCGACATAGTCATAGTCAAATTTTTGGTATTTTCTATGACTTAGATAATGACTAGGACGATACTATGGTTGAGATGATGGCTATGACTATGGTTATGACTTTGACTATGACTATAGCTGTGAGTAATACTATGACTACAGATATGACTATGACCAAGGGTTAGGCCATAGCCATAGTCATAGTGGTAGTCATGGTCAAAGGCATAGTCATAGTCGTATTCATAGTCATAGCCATAGTCAGAGAGTCATAGTCAGAGTCATAGTCAGAGTCATAGTCAGAGTCATAGTCATAGTCATAGTCAGAGTCAGAGTCATAATCAGTCATAGTCATAGTCATAGTCAGAGTCATAGTCAGTCATAGTCATAGTCATAGTCAGACTTAGTCAGAGTCATAGTCATAGTCATAGTCAGTCATACTCAGAGTCATGGCTAGAGTCATATCCAGAGTCATAGAGTCATAGTAAGAGTCATAGTCAGAGTCATAGTCATAGTCATAGCACCTTAAAACTGATTTTCTAGCCTTAAAAACAGTTATTCTGACTTACACCCATTGGCCCGTCTTACACGTTTCTCTTGTCAATCTTTGAACCATCATATCTCAGTTGATTCGTAAGCTAATTACTTCAAACCTCACATGAAACTAGATCCATGCCATGTCTATATCGCAGACAAATTTCAAGTCAACAGCGGGAGAGAATCGATAGTTATAGCACTTCCCCCGAGGTCACCCCACTTAGTGTCCGCCATCTTGGATTTTTAGGCCAAGGGGTAACATGGCCATTTTGGTCAAAATTTTAAATTTCTCTGAAACTCCTGCTATAGGTTCATTTATGTCCAAAACGAGTCTCTAGCACCTTAAAAGTGGTTTTCTAGCCCTAAGTACAGTTATTCTGCCTTAAACCCCTTAGCCCGTCTTACACGTTTCACTTGTCAATCTTTCAACTCCCATATCTCCATTGATTCAAAAGCTAATTACTTCAAACCACATACCAAACTAGTTCCATGCCATGTGTATATCTCAGAGAAATTTCAAGTCAACAGCGTGAGAGAATCGGTAGTATGAGCACTTCCCGCGAGGTCACCCCATTTAGTGTCCGCCATCTTGGATTTTTAGGCCAAGGGGTACCATGGCCATTTTGGTCAAAATTTTGAATTTCTCTGAAACTCCGGCTATAGGCTCATGGATATCTAAAACGAGTCTCTAGCACCTTAAAAGTGGTTTTCTAGCCCTAAGCACAGTTTATCTGACTTACACCCTCTAGCCCGTCTTCCACGTTTCACTTGTCAATCTTTCAACCTCTATATCTGGATTGATTCAAAAGCTAATTACTTCAAACCACACACCAAACTAGTTCCATGCCATGTCTATATCTCAGAGAGGTTTCAAGTCAACAGCGTGAGAGAATCGGTAGTTATAGCACTTCCCGCGAGGTCACCCCATTTACTGTCCGCCATCTTGGATTTTTAGCCCAAGGGGTAACATGGCCATTTTGGTCAAAATTTTAAATTTCTCTGAAACTCCCGCTATAGGTTCATTTATGTCCAAAACGAGTCTCTAGCACCTTAAAAGTGGTTTTCTAGCCCTAAGTACAGTTATTCTGCCTTAAACCCCTTAGCCCGTCTTACACGTTTCACTTTTCAATCTTTCAACTCCCATATCTCCATTGATTCAAAAGCTAATTACTTCAAACCACATACCAAACTAGTTCCATGCCATGTGTATATCTCAGAGAAGTTTCAAGTCAACAGCGTGAGAGAATCGGTAGTATGAGCACTTCCCGCGAGGTCACCCCATTTAGTGTCCGCCATCTTGGATTTTTAGGCCAAGGGGTAACATGGCCATTTTGGTCAAAATTTTGAATTTCTCTGAAACTCCCGCTATAGGCTCATGGATATCTAAAACGAGTCTCTAGCACCTTAAAAGTGGTTTTCTAGCCCTAAGCACAGTTTATCTGACTTACACCCTCTAGCCCATCTTCCACGTTTCACTTGTCAATCTTTCAACCTCTATATCTGGATTGATTCAAAAGCTAATTACTTCAAACCACATACCAAACTAGTTCCATGCCATGTCTATATCTCAGAGAAGTTTCAAGTCAACAGCGTGAGAGAATCGGTAGTTATAGCACTTCCCGCGAGGTCACCCCATTTACTGTCCGCCATCTTGGATTTTTAGGCCAAGGGGTAACATGGCCATTTTGGTCAAAATTTTGAATTTCTCTTAAACTCCCGCTATAGGCTCATGGATATCTAAAACGAGTCTCTAGCACCTCAAAAGTGGTTTTCTAGCCCTAAGTACAGTTAATCTGACTTACACCCTCTAGCCCGTCTTCCGCGTTTCACTTGTCAATCTTTCAACCTCTATATCTCGGTTGATTCAAAAGCTAATTACTTCAAACCTCATACCAAACTAGTTCCATGCCATGTCTATATCTCAGAGAAGTTTCAAGTCAACAGCGTGAGAGAATCGGTAGTTATAGCACTTTCCGCGAGGTCACCCCATTTAGTGTCCGCCATCTTGGATCAAAATTTTTAATGTTCAACTCACTAGAGAACTGGACATTGGAGCGAGGGGGCAGGAATGCTAATAAGTAGATGAAATGGGTCAAGCTTAAGTGTAATGTGCCCTGACATGGGCTTGAAAAGGTTTTTAAAGGGGCTTTCTCTTGGCAGAATTTGTCGTTTTTGGGGCCTGGTGAAGAGGGATTGCGGAATAGTCAGGTGAAATATACATTCACAGTGTCGCCTTGTCCTGCTTGTTCAGATGATACCTTGACATGGGCTTAAAAAGGTTTTTAAAGGGGCTTTCTCTTGGCAGAATTTGTCGTTTTTGGGGCCTGGTGAAGAGGGATTGAGCAATAGTGAGGGGAAATATACATTCACAGTGTCGCCTTGTCCTGCTTGTTCAGATAATACCTTGACATGGGCTTAAAAAGGTTTTTAAAGGGGCTTTCTCTTGGCAGAATTTGTCGTTTTTGGGGCCTGGTGAGGAGGGATTGAGCAATAGTGAGGGGAAATATACATTCACAGTCTCGACTTGTCCTGCTTGTTCAGATAATACCTTGACATGGGCTTAAAAAGGTTTTTAAAGGGGCTTTCTCTTGGCAGAATTTGTCGTTTTTGGGGCCTGGTGAAGAGGGATTGCGCAATAGTGAAGTGAAATATACATTCACAGTGTCGCCTTGTCCTGCTTGTTCAGATGATACCTTTACATGGGCTTAAAAAGGTTTTTAAAGGGGCTTTCTCTTGGCAGAATTTGTCGTTTTTGGGGCCTGGTGAAGAGGGATTGCGCAATAGTGAAGTGAAATATACATTCACAGTGTCGCCTTGTCCTGCTTGTTCAGATGATACCTTTACATGGGCTTAAAAAGGTTTTTAAAGGGGCTTTCTCTTGGCAGAATTTGTCGTTTTTGGGGCCTGGTGAAGAGGGATTGAGCAGTAGTGAGGGGAAATATACATTCACAGTGTCGCCTTGTCCTGCTTGTTCAGATGATACCTTGACGTGGGCTTAAAAAGGTTTTTAAAGGGGCTTTCTCTTGGCAGAATTTGTCGTTTTTGGGGCCTGGTGAAGAGGGATTGCGCAATAGTGAGGTGAAATATACATTCACAGTGTCGCCTTGTCCTGCTTGTTCAGATGATACCTTTACATGGGCTTAAAAAGGTTTTTAAAGGGGCTTTCTCTTGGCAGAATTTGTCGTTTTTGGGGCCTGGTGAAGAGGGATTGAGCAGTAGTGAGGGGAAATATACATTCACAGTGTCGCCTTGTCCTGCTTGTTCAGATAATACCTTGACATGGGCTTAAAAAGGTTTTTAAAGGGGCTTTCTCTTGGCAGAATTTGTCGTTTTTGGGGCCTGGTGAAGAGGGATTGCGCAATAGTGAGGTGAAATATACATTCACAGTGTCGCCTTGTCCTGCTTGTTCAGATGATACCTTTACATGGGCTTAAAAATGTTTTTAAAGGGGCTTTCTCTTGGCAGAATTTGTCGTTTTTGGGGCCTGGTGAGGAGGGATTGCGCAATAGTGAGGTGAAATATACATTCACAGTGTCGCCTTGTCCTGCTTGTTTAGATGATACCTTGACATGGGCTTAAAAAGGTTTTTAAAGGGGCTTTCTCTTGGCAGAATTTGTCGTTTTTGGGGCCTGGTGAAGAGGGATTGCGCAATAGTGAGGGGAAATATACATTCACAGTGTCGCCTTGTCCTGCTTGTTCAGATGATACCTTGACATGGGCTTAAAAATGTTTTTAAAGGGGCTTTCTATTGGCAGAATTTGTCGTTTTTGGGGCCTGGTGAAGAGGGATTGAGCAATAGTGAGGGGAAATATACATTCACAGTGTCGCCTTGTCCTGCTTGTTCAGATGATACCTTCACATGGGCTTAAAAATGTTTTTAAAGGGGCTTTCTCTTGGCAGAATTTGTCGTTTTTGGGGCCTGGTGAAGAGGGATTGCGCAATAGTGAGGGGAAATATACATTCACAGTGTCGCCTTGTCCTGCTTGTTCAGATGATACCTTGACATGGGCTTAAAAATGTTTTTAAAGGGGCTTTCTATTGGCAGAATTTGTCGTTTTTGGGGCCTGGTGAAGAGGGATTGAGCAATAGTGAGGGGAAATATACATTCACAGTGTCGCCTTGTCCTGCTTGTTCAGATGATACCTTCACATGGGTTTAGAAATGTTTTTAAAGGGGCTTTCTCTTGGCAGAATTTGTCGTTTTTGGGGCCTGGTGAAGAGGGATTGCGCAATAGTGAGGGGAAATATACATTCACAGTGTCGCCTTGTCCTGCTTGTTCAGATGATACCTTGACATGGGCTTAAAAATGTTTTTAAAGGGGCTTTCTCTTGGCAGAATTTGTCGTTTTTGGGGCCTGGTGAAGAGGGGTTGAGCAGTAGTGAGGGGAAATATACATTCACAGTGTCGCCTTGTCCTGCTTGTTTAGATGATACCTTGACATGGGCTTAAAAATGTTTTTAAAGGGGCTTTCTCTTGGCAGAATTTGTCGTTTTTGGGGCCTGGTGAAGAGGGATTGCGCAATAGTGAGGGGAAATATACATTCACAGTGTCGCCTTGTCCTGCTTGTTCAGATGATACCTTGACATGGGCTTAAAAAGGTTTTTAAAGGGGCTTTCTCTTGGCAGAATTTGTCGTTTTTGGGGCCTGGTGAAGAGGGATTGCGCAATAGTGAGGTGAAATATACATTCACAGTGTCGCCTTGTGCTGCTTGTTCAGATAATACCTTGACATGGGCTTAAAAAGGTTTTTAAAGGGGCTTTCTATTGGCAGAATTTGTCGTTTTTGGGGCCTGGTGAAGAGGGATTGCGCAATAGTGAGGTGAAATATACATTCACAGTGGCGCTTTGTCCTGCTTGTTCAGATGATACCTTGACATGGGCTTAAAAATGTTTTTAAAGGGGCTTTCTATTGGCAGAATTTGTCGTTTTTGGGGCCTGGGGAAGAGGGATTGCGCAAAAGTGAGGTGAAATATACATCATCAGTGTCGCCTTACCTTACCTGTACAGATAATACCTTTTTTGTTGGAGTTGGGGTTAGCGAAGAAAACAGTCAATTTGAGTCTAAGTCCCTTCATCTGGGTAACCTAAAAGACGTTCAAACCATATATAAGGACAGGTGGACTCGTGAAAGCAAAGGTGGGAAGAGAGTGAGGGAACAAGCGAGTCTGTAAGCCCTGTCGGTGACGGTTTTATGAGTATGGGTGGAACTCATGAGCGAGGATTTATGCTTGCCTTACGCTTTGATGTTGCTGGAGGTCCCTTGTTTCCAGAACTTGAGGACCTCCTATTCATGCTAAATGAGGGATGCGATTTTCAAGGAGTACCCTTGTTACTGTAACTTGAGGAGCTCCTAGTCATGTTGAATGAGGATTGATGCTTGCTTTATGCTTTGATGCTGCTGGAGGTCCCTTGTTTCCAGAACTTGAGGACCTCCTATTCATGCTAAATGAGGGATGCGATTTTCAAGGAGTACCCTTGTTACTGTAACTTGAGGAGCTCCTAGTCATGTTGAATGAGGATTGATGCTTGCTTTATGCTTTGATGCTGCTGGAGGTCCCTTGTTTCCAGAACTTGAGGACCTCCTATTCATGCTAAGTGAGGGATGCGATTTTCAAGGAGTACCCTTGTTACTGTAACTTGAGGAGCTCCTAGTCATGTTGAATGAGGATTGATGCTTGCTTTATGCTTTGATGCTGCTGGAGGTCCCTTGTTTCCAGAACTTGAGGACCTCCTATTCATGCTAAGTGAGGGATGCGATTTTCAAGGAGTACCCTTGTTACTGTAACTTGAGGAGCTCCTAGTCATGTTGAATGAGGATTGATGCTTGTTTTATGCCTTGATGTTGCTGGAGAACCCTTGTTACTGGAACTTGAGGACCTCCTATTCATGTTTGATGAGGATTGATGCTTGTTTTATGGTTTGATGTTGTTCCAGTACCCTTGGTACTGGAATTTGAGTGTTAACTCCGCCATTGCCGGTCCCAAGCCCGGATGAGAAAGGAGGAGGGTTGGGCTTTGGTCTTGAAAGCCAAGCCTGTGAAAAACGCTTGAGCAGCGGCATCAATTATTAATGAAAGCTCTGATAGTGTATTGGCGTTGGAAGGTTTAAGGGACTTCATGAAACGAGGGACACCCTCTCTTCATGGACACCTTAATTGGTTTTTTCCTTTTTACTTATGTTCGTTCTGCTTTCAGGTAACTGAGGCAACGAACTAAATATGGCAAAACGAAAAGACAACCTTGGCGAAGAGCTGGAGGAACTAATCCGCCTCCTGCGGGAGGCCTCATTAGATGATAAACAGGCACAAAAGAAACTCAACATCCAGGAGGGGATAGAGTTTACGCCACCGGAAACATTCGCCCCATTAGATCATGGGAAAGCACTTGAAACAGATCTAGTGGGATTTTATAACTTCCTAGCTGCAGCGGAATACTGCAACCTCAGATACGTTCACAGCGTGGCCACGAAAATGGTGTCCCACGCACAATTCCTCTATGAGTCCATTGCGGAAAAGAAATATCCGCTCCCAGAAAGTCTGAGAGCGCGGGACGTTGCCGCGGAATCATGCGCAATAGTAAGGGATGTCTGCAAGTGTGTGGACATGTGCCGACGAGCACAGGAAATTGAGAAGCGCACCGAGGAAGGGTTAATCAGAGTTGCGAATGTGGAGGGCGACGTAACGGATGATTCAGAAGACCCTGACTGGTCAGAGGACGAGGTTTGTCTACACCCCCTCGTTATAACCTCTGATGTTGAACTTGGGGTAGACCATTTACTAACCTAAGGCCTTCTTAACCGACTTAGGAGACGACCACACCAGAGTCTTCAGACTCTGAGGTGCAAGTTCGCTCTAAGGGCAAGCCAACGCCTAAAAAAGGCGAACAAGAAAAACCCATGACAGAGTCAGACGAGGAAGAAGAGGAGAAAGCAGCGGGACCATCTAGCGGCCAGAGGAAACCCCACAGGTCCTGCTTAGTTCCAGGATGCAGGGGTTACTCTGGCCCTAATCTGATGCGTCACCTGAAAAAGGTACACCTAATTCTATGTGTAATCTTTATTCCTTTTCGCCCTTCTGTAATGGGAGTTGCAATTGTTTAATCACTGCTGTTTGTTCAAGGTTCACTTATGGAAAGGGGAGATCTCCGCTGACGATATGCAGCGCATGTTTATCCTCGCAGCTGCGGGAAAAACAAAATATGGTGCCATTCGAGCCGCCAAGCGTGGCCGGGCGAAGAGAAGAGTCAAGAGAAGGCGCAGGTGGTGCCCTGTAGAGAACTGCCAGTTCGTGGGGGCTTACTTGCCAAGCCACCTGCGGAGAGTCCATAACTTGGACCACAAGGGTTTGTGTATCCCTTTGCTCGTCTTTTGTAAACTAGGAAGCCTAAGCAGGCTCTTTGAAAGGCGTGCTTGTTCTTTCTAATGGATATTATTCTTTTCAAATCAAAGGTCAGAGATATAAAAACTATCTCAGGATGGCAAGACAGTACCAGGGATCAGACGAGGAGGTTGAAAGCTGGAGGCCATCTCCACGCATACCTCCCCCTCTGCCTCCCCAGCCTGCAGTTGTACCTCCTGCCACTCCAGTTAAGAGGGCAATAGTTGAATTGGACTCATCTAGTGAGTCCACTGAGAGACCTCCATCGAAAAGGAGAAGAGAGGGGAGCCCAAGCGAGGCATCTGGTGTAGTCCCTCCTACACCCTCACGCGCCACAAAACCACCTGTGGCGCCTGCGCCAGCCACAGAGGGAGGCGAGGAAGAGGTGGACTCTTCGTATGAGGTGGGGTACGATAACGAAGAAGATTTCTTTACAGAGGCCAACCCCAACTCGCCAAGACACGAATGGCTGGTAGAATTCTATAAACACCTCGGAACGCCAGCGGCAGGGTTCCACAAGGATAGGAACCGGTATGTATCTACATTTGCAATCATGCCACCTCTGTATTCTCTTTCCTTTTGATACGTGGCTACTGTGTGACATTTCTCTTTTGTTTTAGACTGCAGCATGCCTGCCAAGTAAAGACCCTCTTGGAAAAGCTGGACCCAGCTGGGGATGACATACGCATCATCGCTGAGGAGGATGGATGCAAAGTTTGGTTAGATTGGGTTATGCCCAATCTAGCCAGACTTGCAGGGGGCACACTAAAAAGCTACCTTAACTCGCTACAAATGTTTCTGCAATTTGTAGTGAACCGCAGACCCAGGCCTGGGTTCCCAGCCTTGACACCAGAGGTGCAGGAGATCTTCCAGGAGGTGCTCGCCAGCCTGAAGGGCTGGCGACGCACAATCACCAAAGAGAAGTCGTCAGCAAAATATACAAGAATTCTGGCGGAATCAGAGAGGTACGCCAACCTCAATGCTATTTGCTCCAACTTTGTAGCCTTCTGGCTGTTACGTGCTGCCTTGGTTGAATAATGTCTTTTTTTACTGTGATTACTATTGTTACAGAATGCTAACAACACCCGAGGTGAATGAGATCATGGCGTCGGCGCCAGCGCAGGATGGAAAGAAGGCCCTGGTTGAAGCAGAGAAATGCACTGACACTTCTCAGCTAACAGTGTCACAATATGCGGCAGCCAGGGACTTCATTATTATGGCGATAACTCGAAATTGTGGAACGCGCCCCGGCGCTCTGGAGACGGTCACCCTTGGCCAGTGGAGGGCTGCACGCTGGGACAAGGACGAAACATCAAAGGTCATCCTTGTCACCAGCCATAAAAGAGAGGTCGAGGGCCCTGCCCCGATCCCATGCAATAGTGAAATAGTGCAGTGGATTGAGGTGTTTGTTGCGAAGCTGAGACCGCTAGTGGCAGATGACTCGTCCAACTCTGGGAAGCTCTTCCTGAAGTCCGATGGCGCACCCTACCAGAAGGGGACTATCGGTCGGCGCATTACAGCATTCGTGCTGAAATCTGGTGTCCGTGCCGACCGACCAATAAGCGCCACGGACTTCAGGAAGTGGCTTGTGACGGCGATGAAAGCCAAGAAGAGAGCAGGCCTGGCTATTGATGAAGATCTCCTACGTCGTCTCATGTGCCATAGCGAGCAAACGGCACACACATGGTAATTAACATAAGAATACATCCATTTAAGAGGAGATATTGTAACATTTTTGTCTCGCAAGCATGCAACGCTTCATTGATACTTTGTGCTTTTTCAACTCTAGGTACCTCAGAGAGGACCTAACTCAGGTGGCTGCTAAGGCTTCCAAGCAGATAATAGAGCACACCAAGACATCACCAGTCAAGGAGGAGGCCAGGGCTGCACAACAGGAAAGCCACCCTGTGAGCCTGCCCTCCGTGACGATGCCACCGTCTCTGACTGCAGAGGAGCTCACTGCCGTTTCAGAGGTCTTTGCAGACCACATAAGGGATAGGTTATCTCCCCTTAAGAAGCGAGTAGTTGTTCTGATGCAGGATGATGAGAGACTCTCCCCGTTAATTGCATCAGAGAGGAAGGTGAAGCAGGTGGTGGACCGGGTGCGGTACCTGGTCAAGAGCCAGCAGCCTGCCACTCTCCCCAGTCTCCCAGAGGTCGACCCGCACGAGAGAACGGCGAAATTCCTTGAAGAACAGCACAAGGAGACTTCTTCGGCTGCATCAGCCTACTCGTCGGCCTCTGGGAGGCAGACGTGGACAGAGGAGGAGACAGCATTAATAGAAAACGCCTTTGCCCACTTGGATCGTGCTCCACGAGTCCCAGAGATAAGGTCCATCTTTGCCTCAGATATACGGCTAGAAATGATTTGGAAGAGAAACCCTTTCGACCGCATACGAAATAAAGTGAAGAACATATTCAAAAAGAGAAAGTGATGAGCCTATTCAAGAAAGAAAAGTGATGAGTGCCTTCCATATGAAAAAAAGTAAAAACAAAAAAAAAAATTAAAAACAGAAAAGCCCAAAAAAATAAAAAAAAAAAACAAAAAAAAAACCGTGTGATAACTGTTGTGTGATTCTGAGTGACTCGTTAGGGATCAAACACAAGCTAGGGTAGCCAGCCCCTGGGGAGTGCCCCACGAATAATCACTCAGTCTCGCACAACAGGTACATAAGATTACACGGGCCACGTTGAGTCTTTTAGAGTTGGAACCTTGTGTTTTTTTTACGTTGCGTCCTTTGTCCCGTTGCGTTTTTAACTCCGCCATTGCCGGTCCCAAGCCCGGATGAGAAAGGAGGAGGGTTGGGCTTTGGTCTTGGTGGCCAAGGCCCGTAAAAAACACATGACAAACTGGACAAACTGTTGCGGGAGGCCTAACCAGACAGTAAATGACAAGAAGGCACAACAAAAAAATAGACATCCCTAAGGGTTGGGCTTTGGTCTTGGTGGCCAAGGCCCGTAAAAAACACATGACAAACTGGACAAACTGTTGCGGGAGGCCTAACCAGACAGTAAATGACAAGAAGGCACAACAAAAAAATAGACATCCCTAAGGGTTGGGCTTTGGTCTTGGTGGCCAAGGCCTGTAAAACACACTTTACAAACTCGAGAAACTGTTGCGTGAGGCCTTACTAGATGCCAAGCAGGCACAAAGAAAGCTAGACATCCCTAAGGGTTGGGCTTTGGTCTTGGTGGCCAAGGCCCGTAAAACACACTTGACAAACTCGAGAAACTGTTGCTGGAGGCCTAACTAGACACTAGATGACAAGAAGGCACAACAAGAAACTAGACATCCCTAAGGGTTGGGCTTTGGTCTTGCTGGCCAAGGCCCGTAAAAAACACTTGACAAACGGACTAAATTGTTGCGGAAGGCCTCACTAGAGACTATGATGAACCTATTCAAGAAAAAAGTGATGAACCTATTCTAAAAAGAAAAAGTGATGAACCTATTCTAAAAAGAAAAGTGATGAACCTATTCAAGAAGGAAAAGTGATGAGCCTATTTAAAGGCAAGCAGGCACAACAAGCAGGCACCAGAGACATGTGCCCCATTAGATCATGGCAAAGCACTTAAAACAGATCTGATTCACTTTTACAACTTCCTAGCTGCAGTGGATTACTGCAACCTCAGATACGTTCACGGCGTGGCTACGAAAATGGTGTCCCACGCACAATTCCTTTTTACTTATGTTCGTTCTGCTTTCAGGTAACTGAGGCAACGAACTAAATATGGCAAAACGAAAAGACAACCTTGGCGAAGAGCTGGAGGAACTAATCCGCCTCCTGCGGGAGGCCTCATTAGATGATAAACAGGCACAAGAGAAACTCAACATCCAGGAGAGGATAGAGTTTACGCCACCGGAAACATTCGCCCCATTAGATCATGGGAAAGCACTTGAAACAGATCTAGTGGAATTTTATAACTTCCTAGCTGCAGCGGAATACTGCAACCTCAGATACGTTCACAGCGTGGCCACGAAAATGGTGTCCCACGCACAATTCCTGTATGAGTCTATTGCGGAAAAGAAATATCCGCTCCCAGAAAGTGTGAGAGCGCGGGACGCACCGCGGAAGGGTTAATCAAAGTAGCGAATGTGGAGGGGGACGAAACGGATGATTCAGAAGACCTTAACTTGTTAGTCTATTCAAAAAGAAAAAGTGATGAACCTTCAAGAAAGAAAAGTGATGAGCCTATTCTAGAAAGAAAAAGTGATGACCCTATTCTAGAAAGAAAAGTGATGAGCCTATTAAAGAAAGAAAAGTGATGAGACTATTCTAGAAAGAAAAAGTGATGACGCTATTCAAGAAAGAAAAGTGATGAGCCTATTCAAGAAGAAAAAGTGATGAGTGCCTTCCGCATGGAACTTAAAAACAGAAAAGCCCAAAAAAAAATATAAAACAAAAAACCAAAAAAAAACCGTGTGACTCTGAGTGACTCGTTAGGGATCAAACACAAGCTGGGGTAGCCAGCCCCTGGGGAGTGCCCCACGAATCATCACTCAGTCTCACACAACATGTACATAAGATAACCCTAACCCGTTGAGTATTTTAGACTTGTGTTTTTTTTTTACGTTGCGTCCTTTGTCCCGTTGCGTTTTTAACTCCGCCATTGCCGGTCCCAAGCCCGGATGAGAAAGGAGGAGGGTTGGGCCTTGGTCTTGGTGGCCAGGGCCCGTAAAAAACACTTGAAAGACTGAATGAACTGTTGCGGGAGGCCTTACTAGATGCTAGACGACAAGCAGGCACAAAGAGAACTAAACATCCCTTAGGGTTGGGCTTTGGTCTTGGTGGCCAAGGCCCGTAAAAACACTTGACAAACGGAATAAACTGTTGCGGGAGGCCTCACTAGATGCTAGACGACAAGCAGGCACAAAGAGAACTAAACATCCCTAAGGGTTGGGCTTTGGTCTTAGTGGCCAAGGCCCGTAAAAAACACTTGACAAACGGACTAAACTGTTGCGGGAGGCCTTACTAGATGCTAGACGACAAGCAGGCACAAAGAGAACTAAACAGCCCTAAGGGTTGGGCTTTGGTCTTGCTGGCCAAGGCCCGTAAAAAACACTTGACAAACGGACTAAACTGTTGCGGGAGGCCTCACTAGAGACTGATGAGCCTATTCTAAAAAGAAAAAGTGATGAACCTATTCTAAAAAGAAAAAGTGATGACCCTATTCTAGAGAGAAAAGTGATGAATCTATTCTAGAAAGAAAAGTGATGAACATATTCTATAAAGAAAAAGTGATGAACCTATTCAAATAAGAAAAGTGATAAGCCTATTCCAGATTTATGCTAACAACACCCGAGGTGAATGAGATCATGGCGTCGGTGCCAGCGCAGGAGAGAAAGAAGACACATGTTGTCGCAGAGAGTTGCACGGACACCTCTCAATTAACAGTGTCACAATATGCGGCAGCCTGGGACTTCATTATAATGGCGATAACTAGAAATTGTCGTACGCGCCCCGGCGCTCTGGAGACGGTCAACCTTGGCCAGTTGAGGGCTGCACGCTGGTACGAGGAAGAAACATCAAAGGTCATCCTTGTGACAAGCCATAAAAGAGAGGTAGAGGGCCCTGCCCCGACTCCATGCAATCGTGAAATAGTACAGTGGATTGAGGTGTTTGTTGCAAAGCTGAGAGCGTTAGTGGCAAAAGACTCGTCGGGTACCCCAGAGAGGACCTAAACAAGCTAGCTGCCAAGGCTTCAAAGCAGATAATAGAACACACCAAAACATCACCAGTCAAAAAGGACAATAGGAAAGCCACCCTGTGAGCTCTCCCTCTGTGATGATGCCATAGTTATCCTCTGATGAAGAGTGATGAGCTGGGTTAGGTCTGAGAGGAAGATGAAGCAGGTGGTGGACCGCGTACGGTACCTTGTTCGTGCCTGGCAGCCTAACGCCTTTGCACACTTTGATCGTGTTCTACGAAATACAGAAATAACGTCCATTTTTGCCTCAGATATACGGCTAGATATGATTTGCAGGAGAAACCCTTTCGACAGTATACGAAATAAAGTGCGGAGTCTATTCAAAAAGAAAAAGTGATGAACCTATTCTAGAAAGAAAAGTGATGAGCCTATTAAAGAAAATAGAGTAATGAGCCTATTCAAGAAGAAAAAGTGATGAGTGCCTTCAGCATGGAACTTAAAAACAGAAAAGCCAAAAAAAAATATTAAAAAAAAAACAAAAAAAAATTGTGTGACTCTGAGTGACTCGTTAGGGATCAAACACAAGCTGGGGTAGCCAGCCCCTGGGGAGTGCCCCACGAATCAATACTCAGTCTCACACAACATGTACATAACATAACCCTAACCCGTTGAGTATTTTAGAGTTGGAACCTTGTGTTTTTTTTTTTACGTTGCGTCCTTTGTCCCGTTGTGTTTTTAACTCCGCCATTGCCGGTCCCAAGCCCGGATGAGAAAGGAGGAGGGTTGGGCCTTTGTCTTGCTGACAAGGGCCCGTAAAAAACACTTGCAAGACTGAATAAACTGTTGCGGGAGGCCTAACTAGATGCTAGACGACAAGGAGGCACAAAGAGGGGTAAACATCCCTTAGGGTTGGGCTTTGGTCTTGGTGGCCAAGGCCCGTAAAAACACTTGACAAACGGACTTAACTGTTGCGGGAGGCCTAACTAGATGCTAGACGACAAGCAGGCACAAAGAGAACTAAACATCCCTTAGGGTTGGGCCTTGGTCTTGGTGGCCAAGGCCTGTAAAAACACTTGACAAACGGACTAAACTGTTGCGGGAGGCCTAACTAGATGCCAGACGACAAGCAGGCACAAAGAGAACTAAACATCCCTAAGGGTTGGGCTTTGGTCTTGCTGGCCAAGGCCCGTAAAAACACTTGACAAACGGACTAAACTGTTGCGGGAGGCCTCACTAGCTGCTAGACGATAAGCAGGCACAAAGAGAACTAAACATCCCTTAGGGTTGGGCTTTGGTCTTGGTGGCCAAGGCCCGTAAAAACACTTGACAAACGGACTTAATTGTTGCGGGAGGCCTCACTAGAGACTATGATAAACCTATTCAAGAAAAAAGTGATGAACCTATTCTAAAATGAAAAGTGATGAACCTATTCTAAAAAGAAAAGTGATGAAATGAACCTATTCAAGAAGGAAAAGTGATGAGCCTATTCAAAGGTCAGAGATATAAAAACTATCTCAAGATGGCAAGACATTACCAGGGATCAGACGAGGAAATTGCAAGCTGGAGGCGATCTCCACGCATACCTCCCCCTCTGCCTCATTAGCGTGCAGTTGTACCTCCTGCCACTCCAGTTAAGAGGGCAATAGTTGAATTGGACTCATCTAGTGAGTCCACTGAGAGACCTCCATCGAAAAGGAGAAGGCAGGGGAGCCCAAGCGAGGCAGCTGGTGTAGTCCCTCCTGCACCCTCACGCGCCACAAAACCATATGTGGCGCCTGCGCCAGCCACAGAGGGAGGCGAGGAAGAGGTGGACTCTTCGTATGAGGTGGGGTACGATAACGAAGAAGATTTCTTTACAGAGCCCAACCCCAACTCGCCAAGACACGAATGGCTGGTCGAATTTTACAAACACCTCCGAACGCTATGGCTGGTGGTGTTCTTTTGCAAGGAGGTGCTCGCTAGAAAAAAAAGTGATGAACCTATTCAAAAAGAACAAGTGATGAGCCTATTCAAGAAAGAAAAGTGATGAACCTATTCAAGAAAGAAAAGTGATGAACCTATTCAAGAATAAAAAGTGATAAGCCTATTCAAGAAGAAAAAGTGATGAGTGTCTTCCGCATGGAACTTAAAAACAGAAAAGCCCAAACAAAATATTAAAAAAAAAAACAAAAAAAAATTGTGTGACTCTGAGTGACTCGTTAGGGATCAAACACAAGCTGGGGTAGCCAGCCCCTGGGGAGTGCCCCACGAATCATCACTCAGTCTCACACAACATGTACATAAGATAACCCTAACCCGTTGAGTATTGTTGGAACCTTGTGTGTTTTTTTTTACGTTGCGTCCTTTGTCCCGTTGCGTTTTTAACTCCGCCATTGCCGGTCCCAAGCCCGGATGAGAAAGGAGGAGGGTTGGGCCTTGGTCTTGGTGACTAGGGCCCGTAAAAAACACTTGAAAGACTGAATAAACTGTTGCGGGAGGCCTTACTAGATGCTAGACGACAAGCAGGCAAAAAGAGAACTAAACATCCCTTAGGGTTGGGCTTTGGTCTTGGTGGCCAAGGCCTGTAAAAACACTTGACAAACGGACTTAACTGTTGCAGGAGGTCTCACTAGATGCTAGACGACAAGCAGGCACAAAGAGAACTAAACATCCCTTAGGGTTGGGCTTTGGTCTTGGTGGCCAAGGCCTGTAAAAACACTTGAAAGACTGAATAAACTGTTGCGGGAGGCCTGACTATATACTAGATGACAAGCAGGCACAAATAAGACTAAACATCCCTAAGGGTTGGGCTTTGGTCTTGCTGGCCAAGGCCCGTAAAAAACACTTGACAAACGTACTAAACTCTTGCGGGAGGCCTCACTAGATACTAGATGACAAGCAGGCACAAAGAAGACTAGACATCCCTAAGGGTTGGGCTTTGGTCTTGCTGGCCAAGGCCCGTAAAAAACACTAGACAAACGGACTAAATTTTTGCGGGAGGCCTCACTAGACACTATGATGAACCTATTCAAGAAAAGTGATGAACCTATTCTAAAAAGGAAAAGTGATGAACCTATTCTAAAAAGAAAGAGTGATGAACCTACTCTAAAAAGAAAAGTTATGAGATGAATCTATTCAAGAAGGAAAAGTGACGAGCCTATTCAAAGGTCAGAGATATAGAAACTATCTCAAGAGCCTTGTGACCAGCCATAAAAGAGAGGTAGAGGGCCCTGCCCGAACTCCATGCAATCGTGAAATAGTACAGTGGATTGAGGTGTTTGTTGCAAAGCTGAGAGCGTTAGTGGCAAAAGACTCGTAGGGTACCTCAGAGAGGACCTAAACCAGCTAGCTGCCAAGGCTTCAAAGCAGATAATAGAACACACCAAAACATCACCAGTCAAAAATGAACAAGAGGAAAGCCACCCTGTTAGCCCGCCCTCTGTGATGATGCAAGCGTGTATCTGACTCTGCTGAAGAGTGATGGGAGGCGACCTGCTCTGAGAGGAAGGTTAAGCAGCTGGTGGACCTTCGGTACAGTGGATTGAGGTGTTTGTTGCAAAGCTGAGAGCGTTAGTGGCAAAAGACTCGTCGGGTACCCCAGAGAGGACCTAAACAAGCTAGCTGCCAAGGCTTCAAAGCAGATAATAGAACACACCAAAACATCAAAAGCCACAAAGGACCAAAGGAAAGCCACCCTGTGAGACCGCCCTCTGTGATGATGCCACATTCATCCTCTGATGAAGAGTGATGAGCTAGGGCAGGACTGAGAGGAAGGTGAAGCAGGTGGTGGACCGCGTGCGGTACCTTGTTCGTGCCCAGCAGCCTGACGCCTTTGCACACTTTGATCGTGTTCCACGAAATACAGAAATAACGTCCGTTTTTGCCTCAGATATACGGCTAGATATGATTTGGAGGAGTGACCCTTTCGACAGTATACGAAATAAAGTGCGGAGTCTATTGAAAAAGAAAAAGTGATGAACCTATTCTAGAAAGAAAAGTGATGAGCCTATTCAAGAAAAAAAAGTGATGAGCCTATTCAAGAAGAAAAAGTGATGAGTGCCTTCCGCATGGAACTTAAAAACAGAAAAGCCCAAACAAAATATTAAAAAAAAAAAAAAAAAAAACTGTGTGACTCTGAGTGACTCGTTGGGGATTAAACACAAGCTGGGGTAGCCAGCCCCTGGGGAGTGCCCCACGAATCATCACTCAGTCTCACACAACATGTACATAACATAACCCTAACCCGTTGAGTATTTTAGAGTTGGAACCTTGTGTATTTTTTTTACGTTGCGTCCTTTGTCCCGTTGCGTTTTTAACTCCGCCATTGCCGGTCCCAAGCCCGGATGAGAAAGGAGGAGGGTTGGGCCTTGGTCTTGGTGACTAGGGCCCGTAAAAAACACTTGAAAGACTGAATAAACTGTTGCGGGAGGCCTTACTAGATGCTAGACGACAAGCAGGCACAAGAGAGAACTAAACATCCCTTAGGGTTGGGCTTTGGTCTTGGTGGCCAAGGCCCGTAAAAATACTTGACAAACGGACTTAACTGTTGCAGGAGGCCTCACTAGATGCTAGACGACAAGCAGGCACAAAGAGAACTAAACATCCCTTAGGGTTGGGCTTTGGTCTTGGTGGCCAAGGCCTGTAAAAACACTTGAAAGACTGAATAAACTGTTGCGGGAGGCCTGACTATATACTAGATGACAAGCAGGCACAAATAAGACTAAACATCCCTAAGGGTTGGGCTTTGGTCTTGCTGGCCAAGGCCCGTAAAAAACACTTGACAAAGGGACTAAACTCTTGCGGGAGGCCTCACTAGATACTAGATGACAAGCAGGCACAAAGAAGACTAGACATCCCTAAGGGTTGGGCTTTGGTCTTGCTGGCCAAGGCCCGTAAAAAACAGTAGACAAACGGACTAAATTGTTGGGGGAGGCCTCACTAGAGACTATGATGAACCTATTCAAGAAAAGTGATGAACCTATTCTAAAAAGGAAAAGTGATGAACCTATTCTAAGAAGAAAAGTGATGAACCTATTCTAAAAAGAAAAGTGATGAACCTATTCAAGAGGGAAAAGTGATGAGCCTATTCAAAGGTCAGAGATATAAAAACTATCTCAAGATGGCAAGACATTACCAGGGATTAGACGAGGAAACTGAAAGCTGGAGGCCATCTTCACCCTCTCCGCCCTCTGCATCATTAGCGTGCAGTGGTACATCCTGCCACTCCAGTGGGAAGGCCATTAGAGAGGAGCACCGCGGAAGGGTTAATCAAAGTGGCGAATGTGGAGGGGGACGTAACGGATGATTCAGAAGACCCTAGCTTGTTAAGTGACACAGACCGTATAGGAGAGCCACCCTGTTAGCCCGCCCTCTGTGATGATGTCACGGTCTCCCTGAGTCTGATGAAAGGTGATGAGAGGCTATCTGGTCTGAGAGGAAGGTGAAGCAGGTGGTGGACCTTCAGTACAGTGGATTGAGGTGTTTGTTACAAAGCTGAGAGCGTTAGTGGCAGAAGACTCGTATAGATATCATCGCTCAAGAGCATGGATGCCCAGTCTAGCCAAACTTGCAGGCGGCACATTAAAAAGTTACCTAAACTCGCTACAGATGTTTATCCAATTTGTGGTGAGCCGCAGGCCCAGACAGATCTGGTTTCCCAGCCTTGATAGCAGAGGTGCAGGAGGTATTCCAGGAGGTGCAAGCTAGAAAAAAAAAGTGATGAACCTATTCACAAAGAAAAAGTGATGAACCTATTCTAGAAAGAAAAGTGATGAGCCTATTCAAGAAAAAAAAGTGATGAGCCTATTCAAGAAGAAAAAGTGATGAGTGCCTTCTGCATGGAACTTAAAAACAGAAAAGCCCAAACAAAATATTAAAAAAAAAACAAAAAAAATTGTGTGACTGTGAGTGACTCGTTAGGGATCAAACACAAGCTGGGGTAGCCAGCCCCTGGGGAGTGCCCCACGAATCATCACTCAGTCTCACACAACATGTACATAACATAAACCTAACCCGTTGAGTATTTTAGAGTTGGAAACTTGTGTTTTTTTTTACGTTGCGTCCTTTGTCCCGTTGCGTTTTTAACTCCGCCATTGCCGGTCCCAAGCCCGGATGAGAAAGGAGGAGGGTTTGGCTTTTGTCTTGCCTGCCAAGCCTGTGAAAAACACCTCAGCAACGGAATAAATTGTCATTGAAAGCTCTGATAGTGTATTTTTCTTTGGCCTTTGATGGACAAAGAAAAATACACAACCTGAGACTTCAAAAGATTGACTAGTGAATTGGACATTGAAAATTTTGATCCAAATGACCATGCTACTCCTTAGCTTTTCAAAGACTTAAAATCACGAGGCAGATGGCTATGCTACTCCCTAGCTGTTCAGTGACTTGAACATTGAAAATATTGATCTAAATGGCCATGTTACTCCTTAGTTTTTTAAAGATTGGCTAGTGAATTGAACATTGAAAATTTTGATCCTAATGGCCATGCTACTGGAACCGTTCTAGTGAATGTGCAAGTATCAAGTGACTTACTCGTATCCCAAAGAGACGAAAAGGGTTGGAAAAATAAAATCTTTTTCTTTTAATATGGTGAAAAGTAGAGGTAATTATAATTACATCGGTGTAAGTTTAACGAAAAACCGATAAAAACTAATTTTTTTATGAATTTTTTAAGATAAAATAGATAGGTCCGCACAGCGTACATATGACACCCGTGTTAGCTGAAAATTCGTAAAAAACTTGGAGATGGAGTGATATCTACGCCAATGACGACAAACTATTGTTAAGTCTATGGACTATAATGTCAATATCATTTGGTGTCAATACCGCGCGATTTTAATGCTTTTTTTCGCCCTGCAAAAAGAGGTCAAAAAACCCCATTTATTTAGCTTTTTGGATCTCCAGCGCATGTGCATTGATGACTTGCGTACTTTTAAATAACTCAAGTTGTAGTTCGTGAAGCGACCTTTTCAACGATATATAAAGTGTCTACATGCAATGAAATGGTGCTCAAGAAAACGTGAAAAACCTCCTAACCCTAACCCTAGCTTTCCTCAAAATATGCAAATTTGACGGAAAAGGCGCATAAAATCAAAACTATTTGACAAGATGACGTCATACTTCCTCCACATAATACAAACAACGCCATAAACATCCTGTGAAAGTTTCAGCTCAAAAGACCAAAGAATAAAGGTTTTAGCAGTTTGGCGATTAAGCCCTAGTTTCAAGGTTGAGTTACAACTAAAAGTCCTGTGTAAGTTTAATACCTATACTGGATCTTTCGGCTTAGCTCTGGAATCATCAAATTAGAGGGAATGGAGCGAAACCAATATCACTCGATGGGGAATGGCCTATACTATGCACATACCAAATTTGGGCATGCCTGGATTATTTTTTAGGCCTAACCCTAACCGTTTTCCCTAGATGTTGACCCGGACTCCCTAACCCTAACCCTAAGTGCAATATTTCCTATTTGCTTTTAATGGAATCATGTCAAACCCTGCACAAAGATAGCTCTACACTAGTTCTCAATTTATACCAAAGCACAAGTTCAGATCTTAAACTGTGAATTTTTGTAAGAACTTTTTAAGAGGAAAAGGGTAGAGGGAGTCCGGGTCAACATTTGCCAAAATGTTGACCCGGACTCCCAAATGTTGACCCGGACTCCCTCTCCAAATGTTGACGCGGACTCCCTCAGTGTTTACGCGGACTCCTTGGCCTCTACCTGCCAGACCCTTTAAGGGAATCACGTGAGTTTAACACATAACAACACCAAATACACGTTGTTGATGTGGACAAAGTTTCATGAAGATTGCTCTTTTCTAAGAGCAGGAAAATGGATTACCCTAAATGTTGACGCGGACTCCCAAATGTTGACCCGGACTCCCTCCAAATGTTGACGCGGACTCCCTCAGTGTTGACGCGGACTCCCTAGCCTCCACCTGCCAAACCCTTTGAGGGAATCACGTGATTTTTACACATAACAACACCGAATACACGTTGTTGATGTGGACAAAGTTTCATGAAGATTGCTCTCTTCTAAGAGCAAGAAGATGGATTACCCTAAATGTTGACGCGGACTCCCTTAGTGTTGACGCGGACTCCTTAGCCTCTACCTGCCAAACCCTTTGAGGGAATCACGTGATTTTTACACATAACAGCACCGAATACACGTTGTTGATGTGGAAAAAGTTTCATTAAGATTGCTCTTTTTTTAAGAGCAAGAGGATGGATTACTTAGCTTATAAGCTAAATCCATGTTTTGGGAGTCCCTCACGCTAAGCACCATATCTCTCTTGACTCGGCGTTTAAGTACTTGAAACTTCGTGGAAAATTAGTTCCATGCCTTGTCTATATCTCACAGAGATTTGAAGTCAAGAGCGTGAGAGAATCAGTAGTTATAGCACTTTCTGCGAGGTGACCCCATTTAGTGTCCGCCATCTTGGATTTTTGGCCAAGGGGTAACATGGCCATTTTGGTCAAAATTTTAAATTTCTCTGAAACTCCTGCTATAGGTTCATTGATGTCCAAAACGAGTCTCTAGCACCTTAAAAGTGGTTTTCTAGCCCTAGGTACAGCTAAGTACAGCTATTCTGCCTTACACCCCTTAGCCCGTCGTACACGTTTCACTTGTCAATCTTTCAACCGCCATATCTCGGTTGACTCGCAAGCTAATTAGTTCAAACTTCATACCAACATAGTTCCATCCAATGTTTATATCTCAGAGAAATTTGATATCAAGAGCATGAGAGAATCGGTAGTTATTGCACTTCCCGCGAGGTGACCCCATTTAGTGTCGCCATCTTGGATCTTTAGGCCAAGGGGTAACATGGCCATTTTGCTCCAATTTTGACAAACGGTGGACACGTGGTTTTTCATTAAAAAAGCTCGATACCTACAGACATAATAGAATGATCTTTTGCCTTTCTTTACATATTCTTAAAATATGACAGTGATGTTGATTGACATCTGTCAATTATGATTGACTTCTGTCAATCAAAGCGAAAATTAAATTATAATTTTTTTTATAGAATTTTACATGATTGTAAACGTCATGCCTTGGTCTATGTAATGGTTGTATAATCTAGTCAATACAATTAATTTTAATTTTTTTATAAATTTTCAAAGGCCTACGAGTTAAGCGAAATGTCATAATTTTGAGATGGACAGGCAGTCACTCAATCTACTGTCACTCAATAACTCTAATTGTTAACCAACTTAAAAGTAACAGGTATGACAGTCCAATCCCTTGCCAACCTTGTGATGTTCCTAAATTTGGAAAGTGATGTTGATCGACATATGTCAATCAAGGTTGACTTCTGTCAATCAAAGCGAAAATTTAATTATAAATTTTTTTATAGAATTTCACACGAAACTAAACGTCATTTCAAGGTTTATTTAATGCTGAAGAAATTATGTCATTTAAGTGGTGTTTAAATTTTTTATAAATTTTGAAAGCTTTATGAGTAAGGCGAAAATGGCATAATTGTGAAATGGACAGGCAGTCATTCAATCTACTGTAACTAAAGAACCCTAATTGTCCCAGCCTTCAAACTAAGCAGACAATTGGTGCAGAGATAGCTTTATTGTATGTGTAAGTATAAAGAGAATTGCTCAAAACGCAAAGGATTTATAACGTCTTAAAGAAGACGAAAAGGGTTGAAAAAATCATTTCTTTTTTTTTAATTTCATTTAAAAGTACAAGATATTTTGATTACATTGCTGTAAGTTTCACGAAAAAACGAAAAAAACTGATTTTTTTATGAATTTTTTAAGATAAAAGTGATACTCTGCAAAGTGTACATATGACACCCGTGTTAGCAGAAAATTTGTAAAAAATTTGCAGATAAAGTAATATCTAAGCCAATAAAAACAAACTATTGTTAAGTCTATGGACTACCATGTCAATATCATTTGGTGTCAATTCCGTGCGATTTTGATGGCTTTTTAAGCCCTGCAAAAAAGGGTAAAAAAACCCCATTTTTTTGGCTTTTTGGATCTCCAGCGCATGCGCATCAATGATTTTTACACTTTTAAATAACTCAAGTTGTAGTTCTTGAAAAGACCTTTCCAACGATATATAAGTTGTCTACATTTAATGAAATAGTGCTCAACAAAACGTCAAAAACCCTCTAAGCCTATCCCTAGCTTTTCTCAAAATATGCAAATTTGACGAAAAAGGGGCATAAAATCAAAACAATTTGACGAGATGACGTCATACTTGGTCTACATAGTACAAAGAACGCCAGAAACTGTCTGTGAAAGTTTCAGCCCGAAAGACCAAAGAATAAAGGTTTTAGGAGTTTTGCGATCTAGCCCTAGTTTCAAGGTTGAGTTACAAGTCAAAGTCTTGTGTAGGGGTGTTACCTATACTAAATCTTTCGGCCTAGCTCTGCAATTACCAAATTACAGGGAATCGAACGGTACCAATATCGCTAGACGGGGAATGGCCTATACTATGCACATACCAAATTTGGGCATGCCTGGGTTATTTTTAGCTGGACTCCCCCAAAATGTTGACCAGGACTCCCTACCCCTTACCCTAAGTGCAATATTTCCTATTTACTTTTAATGGAATGAAGCCAAATCTTGCACATAGATAGTTCAATACTAGTACTCTATGTATACCAAAGCACAAGTTATGATATTATATTTTGAATTTTTTATGAGTTTTCTAAGAGGGTAGTGAAAGAGGGAGTCCTGGTCAACATTGAGCAAAGAAATGTTTACGCGGACTCCCTTTCGGGTAATCAATTTTGAATAAAAACGCTGTATGCATTCTCCAAATCCCTGGGGAATTAAAGGGTACTAATATCACTCGACGGGGAATGACGAGACACTAGGTATGATGCTATTTTTAGAACAAAAAAGTTAATTTTTCCCTCATTCCCCAAAATGTTGACCCCGACTCCTTTGTCAACTTTTAAACCCCTATATCTCTATAAATATCTAATAAATATCATTAAAACTCTACACAAACATAGATCAATGACTAAGCTATATATGTATTAAGTTTCATTAAAAATTATTAAAACGCTATTTTATTATGAATTTTTTAGTGATCCCCCAGAAGAGGGAGTCCGGGTCAACACTAACTTCAAAATGTTGACGCGGACTCCCTTATGTTGACCCGGACTCCTTTTCGGGTAATCAATGCATGGGCGCATATGTAATCGATTTTTCGTGGAATTGACAGTATTCATTGGCCAAATCCCTAGGGAAGCATGGGGTACTAATATCGCTAGACGGGGATTGACGGGGGACTAGGAATGATGCTATTTTTAGAACCCAAAAATGAATTTTTCCCTTAATCCCCTCAAAAGTTGACCCCGACTCCCTCTTCAACTTTGAACTCCCATATCTTAATAAATACTTAATAAATATTATTGAAACTACACACAAATATAGACCAATGTATAGACTATACATATACAAAGTTTTAATGAAAACCATTTAAACGCAAATTTTTTATGAATTTTCTACGAGGGTAAGTTTCGAGGGAGTCCGGGTCAACATCGAATGAACCTAATTAGGGCCATCTTGTCAACATTTCAAATCTCCCTCAGACTCCTCCTCTTTGTTCAGTACTGCCCTAAACAAGTTTTTAGCGCTTTAAAAGTGGTTTTTAAGCCTTAAAATGAGTTTTTCTCACTTCCACCCGTCATCCCATTTTTCACCTTCTTCCAACCCCTATAACTCTGATAATTCTAAATGAAATAACGTAATACTTAACACCAAACTAGTTCAATTCAATTTCTAATGGTGGAATAAATTTCATGGCTTAAGCAAGAACGGTTTAAAAGTGAGATGGGGTTAGGGTTAACCAACCCCTTGGTTTATATTCCCCCGGCGATGATTCATATCCCCTCGCAATCTTCCAACCCCTAAAACTCTGTCGCTTCTGCACAAAATATCTTCTTATTTCATACCAAACTAGTTGAATCCAATGCTCACTATTGTAAGAAGTGTAATGGCTTAAGCATGAATAAGTCAAAAGTTAGATGGGGTTAGGGTTAAGGGACCCTCTTCATTTCCGCCATCTTGAATTGTTTTCCAAAGGGGTACCATGGTGCTTTTTCTCAAATTTTCAGAGTCTAAAACACTTTTTTATTGTTTGATTATCAATAAAATGGGTTACTGTTGTCTGAAAAGTACCTTTTTGGCGTACAAATAGTTCTAAACATCTAAACCCTAACTTGGGGAATTGAGTCTTTCAAAATTCAGATTGTCACAGTTCCAAAGATTGGAACTCTGTCATTCCGTAATGCATTATACTCATATTTACCACAAGAGTAGTTCAATGCAATGCCCAACAGTGTGACAAATTTCATGGCCTCAGCAGGAATGGGTTAAAAGTTACATTGCGTTAGGGTTAAGGGACCGTCTTTTCATTTCCGCCATCTTGGATTTTTTTCCAAAGGGGTAGTATGGCACTTTTGGTCAAAATTTTGAGTGTGTAAGACGCTTTCTTCTTGTTTAATTGTCATTAAAAAGTGTTAGTGTTGTCTGATAAGTACTATTTTCGGTGTACAAGTTGTTATAAACACCTAAGCTCTTACTTAAGAATTGCTCTCTTTCAAAACTTAGATGGTCACTGTTCCAAGGAATGTAACTCTGTTACTTAGCAATGCAATATACTCATATTTATCAAGCAAGTAGTTCAATGAAATGCCCAACAGTGTGACAAGGTTCGTAGCTTAGGTACGAATGGTTCAAAAATTACATGGGGTAAGGGTTAACGTGCCACTTTGGTTCATATTCCCTCGGCGATGGTTCATATCCCCTCGGCGATGTTGCATATTCTCTCGCAATCGTTTAACCCCTGTAACTCTGTTGTTTCTAAATCAAATACCTTTGGATTTATTATCAAACTAGGTCAATTCAAGAACGAATGGTTTTGTAAGTTAGATGGGGTTAGGGTTATTCTACCACCTTGGTTCATATCCCCTCGGCGATGGTTCATCTCCCCAACCAATCTTCCAACCACTATAGGTGTGTTGCTTGTGCCTAAAATATCTTCATGTTTCATACCAACCTAGTTCAATCCAATGACCACTAGTGTGACAAGTACCTAACCCCATAGGATTCCTCTTTTATACTGGCCCCAGACGGTCTCAAGCTACGAGTTGCGTAGAAGAACACGAACAGTACCAATCACACAGCAAGTCCAGAAGAAGAGATGGAAATGGATTGCGCATGTGCTGCGCATGCCACCAGCAGCATTACCACGAGTTGCTCTCAGATGGAGCCCTGATGGACGTAGGAAGGGAGGAAGACCTAAAGAAACCTGGAGGAGGACGGTGAAAAGGGAAATGAAGGACAACAACTGGACTTGGAGGAACCTGGAGCGGCAAGCACCCGCCAGATATCAATTGCGAACCCTGGTCAAGGCCTTATGTTTTTCTTAGTGACACTAAGAGGATTAATAATAATAATATAACCCCAACCCCATTTAACTTTTGATTTATTCATGCTTAAGCCATTACACTTCTCACACTAGTTAACAATTGGTTCATGCTTTAGCGTGCACTATGGAGTTATGGAGCACGCGGGAAGTTTGGAGAGCACGAAAGAAGCGTAAGAGTTGCCCGAGACGATAGCCGAGGGCAACTCTAGCTTCTTGAGTGCTCTGCAAACTTCCCACGTGCTCCATAGCTCAATAGTGCACAGCTCAAAGTATGAACCAATAGTTTTAGAACATAGCCGGTGGAATTGTGCATGAAATGCGACGCGAAAAACGGAAAACAATATCAGTTGAAGCGAATCGTGACGGCGCTGATGCCGACTCTCCTTTTCTTTTGTTTTTCTCTTTTTCTGCCTCATTTAAGAACTCTAGCCCATAGGAAAAGGTCGAAACATTATCTTCGTTTTCGGACTAGCAGGCCGAGTTTCTGTTTGTATCCATTATTGTCGCGAAATGTATTATTTTTCCCCTCCCTAGCAATGGCCGCTCGCGCGAAAAAAAACATTTCTGTCGAAGTCGGATTTGCTGACGCTACCAGCAAGCACTATCGGGATTTTGAGCACGCCTACGTATAATGAATTTGATTGCGCGACTCTGCTAGCTATGTTCTAATAGTCATTAGATTGAACTAGTTTGGTATGAAACAAGAACATATTTCATGCGGAAGCTACAGAGTTATAGGGGTTGGAAGATTTTGAGGGAATATGAACCATCGCCGTTGGGATATGAACAATCGCCGAGGGCATGTGAACCAAGGTGGCACGTTAACCCTAACCCCACCTAACTTTTGAACCATTCGAGCTTACGTCATGAACTTGTCACTCTATTGCTCATTGCACTGAATTAGTTTGGTAAGAAATATAAAGTTATTTCATGCAGAAACAACAGAGTTATAGTGCTTGGAAGATTGAGAGGCTGCACCGCTGATTTGCCCACGTATGCTGATTTGCTCCTTTTTTCTGCTGAACTGCCCACCTTTTGTGCTGATATGCCCTCGTTTGATATGTGGTCATTCGGGAATGAACAAAAACAACAGACATCAAGCTAGCAAAGACAAAGAACTATTGGTGCTATAAATGACAATGGATTTCATTGAGGAATGACAGAGCTACAATCTTCCAAAGTGTGACCATTTAAATTGTAAAAATTACTGAATTTTTTAACTAAGGGTTTACGCGTTTGAAACCCTTTGTACACCGAAAACCTACTTTTAAGCCAATAGTAACTCAGTTTAATGATAATTAAATAAAAAGAAAGCGTTTTAGAGACTGAAAATTTGACCAAAGTCCAGAAATTATAAGTCTAGCACTAACACTTGAGGACGTTAAGACACTGTCACTTTGTTGTTAAATGCTCGCAATCTCCTCGCAATTTTCTAAACCCTATAACTCTGTCGGTTCCGCATAAAATATCTTCTTGTTTCATACCAGACTAGTTGAATCCAATGGCCACTAGTGTGAGAAGTATAATGGCTTAAACATGAATAACTCAAAAGTTAGGTGGGGTTAGGGTTAAGGGACCCTCTTCTCATTTCCGCCATCTTGAATTTTTTTCCAAGGGGGTAGCATGGTGCTTTTGGTCAAAAGTTTGAGTGTCTAAAGCGCTTTTTTATTCTTTGATTATCATTAAAAAGGGTTACTATTGTGTGAAAAGTACTGTTTTTGGTGTACAATTGGTTCTAAACACTAACTTAGGGATTTCAGTCTTTCAAAGTCTAGATCGTCACAGTTCCAAAGATTGGAACTCTGTCATTCGTTATACTCATATTTATCACACAAGTAGTTCAATGCAATGCCCAACAGTGTAGCAAGTTTTATGGCTTCAGCAGGAATGGGTTAAAACTTACATTGGGTTAAGTTTAACGCACCGTCTTTTCATTTCCGCCATCTTGAATGTTTTTCCAAAGGGGTAGTATGGTACTTTTGGTCAAAATTTTCAGTGTCTAAGACTCTTTGTTATTGTTTAACGACCATTTAAAAGTGTTACTGTTGTCTGATAAGTATTTTTTTCGGTGTACAAATGGTTATAAACACCTAAATCCTTACTTAAGAATTTCAATCTTTCAAAATTAAGTTTTCTCTTTCAAAGTTAACTTTTAGTGTATTCTTACGTATTACACATTCTGTTCAGAAAAACTTGTTTTGGCCTCTTTGCAGATACTTTTTGCGACACCGTATTTTGAGCGCGAGCTGAGCAAGGCTTGGCGCATTTCACCCTCTCGCCAAATTTTGCAGGAAACATCGGTGCTCGGGTAAATGTTGGTGTATTCTTATGTATTCTCTTAAAAAAAGGATGGTTTTGGCTTGTTTGCAGATACATTTTGGAGAACCGTATTTTGAGCACACGCTGAGCAAGACTAGGTGCATCTCACTCTCTGGCCAAAGTTTGTAGGAAGCATCGCGTCTCGAGTAAATTTTAATGATTTCTTACAGGTTTTAACACAATCTAGTCGAAAGAATTGGTTTTGGTTCGTTTGGGATAGTATTTCGAAAACCGTATTTTCAGGGCAAGTTCACCAAGACTTGGCGCATTTCAGTCACTGAACCATCAGGTACATAGAGTCAGTCAGTCAGTTAGTCCATCAGCCAGTCAGTCACCTGTTAGTTGGCCACTTAGTCATCAGTCGGTCAGCGAGTCAGTTAAGCAGGCAAATAGCTAGTGAGGTAGCAGCGAGACAGTCAACCAGTTAGTTAACACTGAGTCGCTACTCACTAACCAGTAATTGTAACAGTCAGCCAGCAAGTCAATGAACAAGTCAGTCAGCCAGCCAGTTAGGTACGACTGACTCAGTTCAAAAGTAAATCAACCGGTCAATTATGCAGTCAGTTAGCCAGTCAGTCGCCAAACCGTGAGCAAGGCAGTAATCCACTCAGTCAGCCACTCAGGTACCCGGTGAGTCAGTCAAATGGTCACTCAGTCAAGCAGTCCTCGCTCAGTTAGCCAACGAGTAAGCCAGTCAGTTACCAGTCGGTCAGCAATTCAGTTAACCCGTTAGTCCCCCAATCAGTAGCCAACCGTCAGGAACCAGTGAGTTGGTTAACTAGCCAGTCAGCTTGTCAGGTACGAACGAAGAAGTCAACCAGTCAGTCAGACACTCAGTTAATAGTCACTCAGTCACCATTCGGTTATCAAGTCAGTCACCAGTCGACTACCACGTGGGTAAAACAATCAGTCATCCACTCACTTGGTAGTCAATCGGACAGTCTGTTAGCCACTCATTCACCAATCAATCATCAAGTCAGTCAACCCTTTAGATACACAGTCAGATACCAGCAATACGCTCAAGCACTCAGTCATCTAGTCACTAAATCAGTCAATCGCTATTAAGATCAGCCATCCAGCGTAGCAGATAGTCACCCGGTCAAGCACCAGCAAGTCTGTGCGTCGGTCAGTCCCTCAGCCCCTCAATCAACAAGTCAGTCAGCCAGTCAGAAAAGAGACTGTCAGAAAATAGTCAGCCAGTAATAAGTCTGTCAGCAGGTCAATCGCCCAGCCAGTCAGCTAGTGAGTCGGTCACCAGTCAAGTATTTACTTAGTCACAAGTTGGTAAAGGGGACAGTCGACAAGTCAGCCAGTTGGTCAGCCAGTCACTCTCCAGTGAGAAGCTATGAAGTCAGTCAGTCAAGCATTCAGATAGCCAATCACTAAACCGCTCAGGTACCAGTGAGTCAGTCAGCCAGTGCGTTGGCCAGTCAGTCACCAGTCCGTTTAGCCACTCAGTCACCAGTCGCTCAACAGGTCATTAACCCAGTCAAATAGCCAATCACGTACCAGTGAGTCAGTCAACCAATTAGTCACAAGTCAGTAACCAGTAATCTCGTCAGTTGGTCAACCAGTCACTTAGGTGGTCAGGTACCAATAACTCAGTCAACAAGTCAGTCACCCAGTCACTCAGCAAGAGATTCACCTAGTAAGTTACTAAGTCAGTCACCTATCGGTCTGCAAGTCTCCCAAGCAGTCAGTCACTGGTTCAGGTACCAGTAAGAAAGCAACTAACTGGTCAATCTGTCAGGGAGGAAGACAGTCGCCAATTAGTCAACTAGTCAAACTAGTCAGTCAACCAGCCAGACAACCACGAGGTCAACAAATGACTTAACCAGTCAGTCACCGTATTTGTCAGTCAGTCACTGACTTAGCCAGTCACTCACTAGTCAGTCAGCGAATGAGTCAGTCTCCAGTTGGCTAGTAAGGAGGGAAACCAATCTGTCATTCACTCACTTGACAGTCAATCGGACAGGCAGTTAGCCACTCTATCACCAATCGGTCATTAACTCAGTCAACCCTTTAGGTACACAGTCAGTTACCAGCAATTCACTCAACCACTCAGTTATTTAGTCACTAAATCAGACAATCGCTAGTAAGGTCAACCATCCAGCGTGGCAAATGGTCTCCCGGTGAAGCTCCAGCAAGTGTGTGCGTCGGACAGTCACTCAGCCCCTCAATCAAGAAGTCAGTAACCAGACTGTCAGAAAATAGTCAGCCAGTAATAAGTCTGTCAGCAAGTCAATCGCCCAGCAAGTCAACTAGTCAGTGAGTCAGTCGGTCACCAGTCAAATGGTTACTTAGTCACAAGTTGGTAAGGGAGTCAGTCGACAAGTCAGCCAGTTCGTCAGCCAGTCACTCTCCAGTAAGAAACAATTAGGTCAGTCAGTCAAGCATTCAGTCAGCAAGTCACTCAACCGCTCAGGTACCAGTGAGTCAGTCAGCCAGTGCGTTGGGCAGTCAGTCACCAGTCAGTTTAGCCACTCAATCACCAGTCGGTCAACAGGTCAGTAACCCAGTCAAATAGCCAATCACGTACCAGCGAGTCAGTAAACCAATCAGTCACATAGACACTCGCCAGTCAGTAACCAGTAATCCTGTCAATCAGTCAACCAGTCAATCAGGTGGTCAGGTACCAAAAGGTCAGTTAACAAGTCGGTAAGCCAGTCACTCAGCTAGAAATTCACCTAGTAAGTTACTAAGTCAGTCATCTGTCGGTATGCAAGGCTCTCAAGCAGTTAGACACCGGTAAAGGTACCAGTAAGTAAGCAACTATCTAGTCAATCATTCAGGCAGAGAGACAGTCACCAATCAGTCAACTAGTCATTCAACCAGCCAGTCAACCACGAGGTCAACCAATGCCTTAACCAGTTAGTCACCCTATTAGTCACTCAGTCACTGACTTAGCCAGTTAGTCACTAGTTAGTCAGCCAATCAATCAGAAGTGAGTCAGTAAAGCATTGAGCAAGTCAGTCAGCCAGTCAGGTACCAGCGAGTCTGTCAAGCAATCCCTCATTTAGTCGGTCATCAGTCAGGTAGCCAGTCAGTGACCCAGTGAGTCACCAGTTGGCCAACACGTCAGTCGGACAGTGAGTCAGCTTCTCAGTCAACCATTCAGTGAACGAATGAGTCAGTGAATGAAATTTAGTCAGTTAGCCGGGCAAGTACCAGTTAGTAAGTCGAGCAGTCAGTCACCAGGCAGTTAGCCAGTCAGTCGCAAGACGGTCAGCAAGGAAGTCAACAACCCAAAGGGCCAGTCAGGTAAAAATCCGTCAGTCAAGCTGCCAGTGAGCCGGTCAGATACCAGTGAGTCGGTCAACCAGTCAGTCGGCCCATCAGGTACCAGTGACTCAGTCAATTAGTAAGTGAATCTTTCGCTCAGCCGTCAGCTAGTCAGTGAGTCACTGGTCGGTCATGAGTAACTTAACCAGTCTGATAAGCACTCAGGTACCAATGACTCAGTCAACCAGTCCCTGAGTTAATCAGTCGCCAGTCAGTAACCATTAACTCATTTAGTCAACCAGCTAGTCAGCCAGTTAGTCAGCCCTCCAGGAACCAGTATCTCACTCAACAAGTTAGTCGACCAGTCAGTCAGCGGATCGGGTACAAGTGCTACTCGACACAACTACCAATGAGTCAGTCAGTCAGTCACCAATGAGTTAATTATTCAATCACCATTCGGTCAACAATACAATCACCCAATGTCAGCTAATAAGTCTATCATCAGTGAGACAGTCATGTAGCCAGTCACTTACCAGTCAATCGGCATCTCAGTTAACCAGGCAGTCAGCCAGTCAGTCAACCAACTAGTCACACAGTAAGCAACTCAGCCTGTCAGCCACTCAGTCACCAATCGGGAAGCAAGTCAGTTAGCCAGTCAGAGAGCCAGGCAGGACTCCAGCTAGTCAGCCAGACAGTCACCAATCAGATAGCCAGTCAGTCCTCAGTCTGTCCGAAAGTCGATTCACCAGTCAGAAAGTCAGTCAGGCACCATTGACACATTCCACCAATCAGTCAGAAATTCACTTGCCAGTCAGTGACCGATAGTCACTGAGCTGATCTCCTACCAGTGACTTGGTGCAACACTCAGCAAGTCAGTCACCAGTCTTTAGCCAGTCACTTACCTGTCGGTCAGTAGGTCAGTCACCCAGTCAGGTAACCAGTCAGGCAGGCAGTAATAAAGCAAGTCAGTTAGCCAGTCGCCTGCCTGTTGATCAGCAATTTAGTCAACCCGTCCGTCAGCCAGTCACGTTTCAGGTTGATAAAGAAAGGCTTTGCAAAAACCATCTTCAAACAGGGCTAGAGATTCAGTTTTCATCAGATTGTAATGAAATCTGTCAGAAAACACTAAAATCCAGTTGAAAGGCAATGTTTTTTGGGAAATTTAGGCAAAGACAGAAATGCGCTTACTTTTGCCAAACTCACGCTAAAACCATGGTATATGTGAAGAAGCCAAAACCAATTTTATTCAATAGATTGTGTCGAAATCATTGAGAAAACGCTAAACTACAGTTGATATCTGATGCATTCTGCGAAATTTGGCCAAAGTGTAAAATTTTGAGAGCGAGCTGAGCAAGACTTGGCGCATTGCACCCTCTGGCCAAATTTTGCAGAAAACATCGGTTCTCAGGTAAAGTTGGTGTGTTCTGATGGATTCTGTTAAAACAAGGTGGTTGTGGATTATTTGCAGATACATTTTGGAAAACTGCATTTTGAGCGCGAGCTGAGCAAGACGTGGCGCATCTCACCTTCTGGCCAAATTTTGCAGGAAACATCGCGCCACGAGTAAATTTCAATGATTTCTTACAGGTTCTAACACAATCTAGTCGAAAGAATTGCTTTTGGTTCGTTTGCGGATAGTTATTGGAAGACCGTATTTTCAGGACAACTTGAGAAAGACTTGGCGCATTTCAGTCACTGAACCATCAGGTAAAGCAGAGTCAGTTATTCAGTTAGGCCATCAGCTAGTCAGTCACCTCTGAGTGGGCCCCTTAGTTATCAGTCAGTCAACGAGTCAGTTAAGCAGTGAAATAGCTAGTGAGGTAGCAGCGAGACAGTCAACCAGTTAGTTAACACTAAGTCGCTAGTCACTAACCAGTAATTGTAACAGTCAGCAAGCTAGTCAATAAAAAATTCAGTCAGCCAGCAAGTCAGGTACAACTGACTCAGTTCAAAAGTAAGTCAACCGGTCAATTATCCAATCATTTAGCCAGTCAGTCACCAAACCGTGAGCAAGGCAGTAATCAACTCAGGCAGCCACTCAGGTACCCAGTAAGTCAGTCAACTGGTCACTCAATCAAGAAGTCCTCGGTCAGTTAGTCAATCAGTAAGCCAGTCAGCTACCAGTCGGTCAGCAAGTCAGTTAAACCGTCAGTCCCCCAATCAGTAGCCAACCGTCAGGAACCAGTGAGTTAGTTAACTAGCCAATCAGCTGGTCAGGAACCACCGTAGAAGTCAACTACTCAGTCAAACACTCAGTCACCAGTTAATCACTCATTCACCAGTCCGTCATAACGTCAGCCACCAGTCGGCTACCAGGAAGGTAAAACATTCAGTCATCCCCTCACTTGGCAGTCAATCGGAGAGTCAGTTTGCCACTCATTCGCCAATCGGTCATCAAGTCAGTCAACCATTTAAATACACAGTCAGATACCAGCAATTCACTCAGTCATCTAGTCACTAAACCAGTCAATCGCTATTACGGTCAGCCATCCAGCGTAGCAGATAGTCACCCGGTCAAGCATCAGCAAGTGTGTGCATCGGACAGTCACTTAACCCCTCAATCAACAAGTCCGTCAGTTAGACAGTAACCAGACTGTCAGAAAATAGTCAGCCAGTAATAACTCTGTCAACAAGTCAATCGCCCAGCCAATCAACTACTTATTGAGTCAGTTGGTCATCGGTCAAATATTTACTTAGGCACAAGTTGGTAAAGGAGTCCGTCGACAAGTCAGCTAGTCAATCTCCAGTGAGAAGCCATTAAGTCAGTCAGTCAACCATTGAGTCCATCAGTCACTCAGCCGCTCAGGTACAAGTGAGTCGATTAGCCAGTGCGTTGGCCAGTCAGTCACCAGTCAGTTTAGCCACTCATCCGGTCAACAGGTCATTAACCCAGTCAAATAACCAATCACGTACCAATGAGTCAGTGACATAGACACTCGCCAGTCAGTAACAAGTAATCGCGTCAATAAGTCAACCAGTCACTCAGTTGGTCAGGTACCAATAGGTCAGTCAACAGGACAGTCAGCCAGTCACTCAGCTAGAAATTCACCTAGGAAGTTACTAAGACAGTCATCTGTTAGTCGGCAAGGCTCTCAAGCAGTCAGTCACCGGTTCAGGTACCAGTAAGTGAGCAATTAACTGGTCAATCAGTCAGGCAGAGACACAATCCTCAATCAGTCAACTAGTCAGTCAACCAGCCAGTCATACACGAGGTCAACCAATGACTTAACAAATCAGTCACCCTAATAGTCAGTCACTCACTGAATTATCCAGTCAGTCACTAGTTAGTCAGCCAATCAATCAGTAGTCAGTCAGCAAAGCACTGTGCCAGTCAGTGAACCAATCAGGTACAAGTGAGTCTGTCAATTAATCTCTCATTTAGTTAGTCATTAGTCAGTTAGCCAGTCAGTGACCCAGTGAGTCACCAGTTGGCCAACACGTCAGTTGGCCAGTGAGTCAGCTTCTCAATCAACCATTCAGTGAACGAATGAGTCAATGAATGAAATTTAGTCAGTTAGCCGGTCAAGTACTAGTTAGCAAGTCGAGCAGTCAGTCACCAGTCAGTTAGCCAGTCAGTCGAAAGTCGGTGAGTCAGAAAATCAACAACCCGAAGGGCCAGTCAGGTAAAAATCCGTCCATCAAGCTGCCAGTGAGCCGGTCAGATACCAGTGAGTCGGTCAAGCAGTCAGTCAGCAAGTCAGTTGCCCAATTTTAAGTCAACCAGTCAGTCGGCTGATCAGGTACCAGTGAGTCAGTCAATTAGGCAGCAAATCTTTCGCTCAGCCGTCAGCTAGTCAGTCAGTCAATAGTCGGTCACGAGTAAGTTAACCAGTCTGATAAGCACTCAGGTACCAATGACTTAGTCAACCAAGCACTGTCACCAGTCAGTAACCATTAACTCATTCAGTCAGTCAACCAGCTAGTCAGCCAGTTAGTCAGCCGTCAGGGATTCAGTATCTCACTCAACCAGTTAGTCGACCAGTCAGTCAGCGGATCAGGCACCAGTGCTACTCGACCAACTACCAATGAGTCAGTCAGTCAGTCACCAATCAGTTAGTCATTCAACCACCATTCGTTCAGCAGTGCAGTCACCCAATGTCAGCTAATAAGTCTTCCAACAGTGATTCATTTAGCTAGTCACTTACCAGTCAATCGGCATCTCAGTCAGCCAGACAGTCAGCCAGTCAGTCAACCAACTAGTCAGACAGTAAGCCCCTCAGCCGGTAAGCCACTCAGTCAACATTCGGGCAGCAAGTCAGTTAGCCAGTCAGAGAGCTAGTAAGTACTCCACCTAGTCAGCCACACAGTCACCAATCAGATAGCCAGTCAGACCTCAGTCTGTCCGAAAGTCGATTCACCAGTCGGAAAGCCAGTCAGGCACCATTGACACATTCCACCAATCAGTCAGAAATTCACTTGCCAGTCAGTGAGCGATAGTCACTCAGCTGGTCTAATACTACTGACTCAGTGCAACACTCAGCCAGTCAGTCACCACTCCTTAGCCAGTCACCTATGGGCCAGCAAGTTAGTCAACCAGTCAGGTAGCCAGTCAGGCAGGCAGTCATAAGGCAAGTCAGTTGGCTAGTCTCTTTCCTGTCGATCAGGAAGTCAGCCAGACCGTCAGTCAGCCAGTCACCTGCCAGTCACTAACAAGTCTTGCTCTATCCAGAATGAAAAACAAGGTTGCAAAAACGATCTATAAACAGGGCTAGAGATACATTTTTCATTAGATTGTGATGAAATCTGTCAGAAAATACTAAGATCCACTTCAAAGGGAATGTTTTCTGCAAGATTTAAGCAAAGACTGAAATGCGCTAAGTTTTGCTAAACACACGCGAAAAACATGATTTGGCAAAAGTATCTGTGAACAGGCCAAACCCAATTTGACTCGATAAATTGTGTTGAAATCTGTCTAAAAAACGCTAAAGTCCAGTTGATGCCCTATGCCTCCTGCGAAATTTAGCCAGAGCGTAAAATGCTTCAGGTGTTGCTCAAATTCAGCTGAAAATACGGTCTTGCAAAAAGTATCTATAAACAATCCAAAACCGATTTTTTCCATTGGATTCTGTTAACGTCTGTGAGATAGCACCACAATTTACTCGTGACCCCATGTTTCCTGCTAAGTTTGGCCAATCCGTAAATTGCGTCGAGTCTTACTCAACTCGCGCTGAAAATACGGTTTTGCAAAAGGCAAACAAGCCAATGCCATTTTCGTTCACTATATTGTGTTGAAATATAAAAGAATATACTAAAATTCACCTGGAACCCGCTCTCTGGATCGAACAGTGGCCAGAGGCTAAGATGTGCCAAGTCTTGCTCAGCTCGCGCTCAAAATACCGTTCGCCAAAATGTATCTGCAAACAAGCCAAAACCACCTTTTTTCAACAGAATCCATAAAAATACACTAACATTTACCCGGGAACCGATGTTTCCTGCAAAATTTGGCCAAAGTATCAAATGCGCCAAGTCTTGCTCAGCTCAAGCTCGTAATACGGTTTTGCAAAAGGTATCTGCAAATAGACCAAAACTGCTTTTTTGGAACAGAATGTGTTTAAATCCATAAGATTACACTAAAATTTACCTGAGAACCGATGTTTCCTGCAAAATTTGGCCAGAGGGTAGAATGCGCCATGTCTTGCTTAGCTCGCGCACAAAATACGGTTTTGCAAAAAGTATCTGCAAAGAGGCCAAAAGCACTTTTTTTGAACAGAATGTGTTAAAATACGTAAGAATACACTAAAATTTACCTGAGACTCGATGTGTCTTGCGAATTGAGGCCACAGCACGAAATGCGCCAAGTCTTCGTCAACTCGCCCATAAAATACAGTCTTCCAAAAACTATCCCCAAACGAGGCAAAACCAATTCTTTCGGCTTGATATTGTTAAAAGCTGTAAGATATCATTAAAATTTACGTTAGACGGGATACTTTCTGCAAAATTGGGCCAGAGGGTGAGATGCGCCAAGTCTTGGTCAGCTCGCGCTCAAAATACGGTTTTCCAAAATGTATCTGCAAACAAGCCAAAGCAACCTTTTTTAAACAGAATCCATAAGAATACACCAATATTTACCTGAGAACCGATGTTTCATGCAAAATTTGGCCAAACGGTGAAATGCGCCTTCTTTTTCAGCTCGCGCTCAAAATACGGTTTTGCAAAAAGTATCTGCAAAGAGGCCAAAAGCACTGTATTTCAACAGAATGTGTTAAAATACGTAAGAATACACTAAAATTTACCACAGACCCGATGTTTCTTGCGAAATGTGGCCACAGCTCGAAATGCGCCAAGTCTTAGTCAACTTGAATGAGTTCAATGCAATGAACAAGAGTGTGACAACTTCATGACTTGAGCTTGAATGGTTCAAAAGTTAGTTAGGGTTAGGGTTAACGTGCCTCCTTAGTTCATATCCCCTCGGCGATTGTTCATATCCCAGTGACGATCGTTCATATCCCCTCGCAATCTTCCAACCCCTATAACTCTGTAGCTTCCGCATGAAATATGTTCTTGTTTCATACCAAATTAGTTGAATCCAATGACCAAAGACTGTAACTGAGTCACTTTGCAATGCAGGATACTCATATTTATCGCGCAAGTAGTTCAATGCTATGCCTAACAGTATAATAGGATTCATGGCTTAAGCACGAATGGTGCAAAAGTTAGATGGGGTTAGGGTTAATGTAGCACCTCATTTCACATCCTCTCGGGGAAGGTTTATATCCCCTCGGTGATGGCTCATATCCTGTCGCAATGTTTCATCCCCTGAGCTTCTGTTGTTTCTAACTTAAATAACTTCATATTTCATAGCAAAACTAGTTGAATCCAATGGGCAATAGTGTCACACGTTTCATGACTTAAGAATGAGTGAGCCAAAAGCTACGTGTGGTTAGGGTTAGGGCACCTTCTTTTCATTTTCTCCATCTTATATTTTTTTTTCCGAAAGAATAGCATGGTACTTCTTGTCATAGTTTTCAGTGTCCAAAACGCTTCCTTTTTGTTTCACTATAATTAAAAAGAGTTACTATTGTCTGAAAAGTACTTTTTTCGATGTAGAAATTGTTTTCAAAACGTAAACCCTTACTTAAGAATTTCAGTCTTTCAAAATTCAGACGGTCACAGTTCCAAAGACTCGTACTCTGTCATTCCGTAATGCAATATACTCATATTTATCACACAAGTATTTCAATGCAATGCACAATAGTGTCACTAGGTTCATTGCTTAACCAGGAATGGTTCAAAAGTTAGATGGGGTTAGGGCTAACGTACCGCGTTGGTTGATATCCCCTCGGCGATGGTTGATATCCCCTCGGCGATGATGCATATTCTCTCCCAATTATTCAACCCCTATAATGCTGTTAAATCTAAATGAAATAACGTAATTCTTAACATTAAACTAGTTAAATTCAATGTCTAGTGGTGGAATAGATTTTAGGGCTTAGGTTGATATTTCTTATGCGATGGTTCATATGCCCTCGCAGTCTTCCAACCCCTATAACTCTGTTGCTTTCGCATAAAATATGTTCTTGTTTCATACCAAACTAGTTGAATCCAAAGACCACTAGTGTGAGAGGTGTAATGGCTTAATCATGAATAAGCCAAAAGTTAGGCTTAGGTACTTGTCACACTAGTGGTCATTGGCTTGAACTAGGTTGGTATGAAACATGCAGATATTCTATGCACAAGCAACTCACCTATAGTGGTTGGAAGACTGGTTGGGGAGATGAACCATCGCCTAGGGGATATGAACCAAGGTGGTAGCCCATCAAGGTGGTAGCCATAACCCTAACCCCATCTAACTTAAAAACCATTGGTTCCTGAATTGACCTAGTTTGATAATAAATCCAAAGGTATTTGATTTAGAAACAACAGAGTTACAGGGGTTGAACGATTGCGAGAGAATATGCAACATCGCCGAGGGGATATGAACCATCGCCGAGGGAATATGAAGTGGCACGTTAACCCTTACCCCATGTAATTTTTGAACCATTCGTACCTAAGCTACGAACCTTGTCACACTGTTGGGCATTTCATTGAACTACTTGCTTGATAAATATGAGTATATTGCATTGCTAAGTAACAGAGTTACATTCCTTGGAACCGTTTTGAAAGACAGCAATTCTTAAGTAAGAGCTTAGGTGTTTATAACCACTTGTACACCGAAAATAGTACTTATCAGACAACACTAACACTTTTCAATGATAATCAAACAAGAAGAAAGCGTCTCGCACACTCAAAATTTTGACCAAAAGTACCATACTACCCCTTTGGAAAAAAATCCAAGATGCCGGAAATGAAAAGACGGTCCCTTAACCCTAACGCAATGTAACTTTTAACCCATTCCTGCTGAGGCCATGAAATTTGTCACACTATTGGGCATTGCATTGAAATACTGTTGTGGTAAATATGAGTATATTGCATTACGGAATGACAGAGTTCCAATCTTTGGAACTGTGACAATCTGAATTTTGAAAGACTGAAATCCCTAAGTTAGGGTTTAGATGTTTAGAACCATTTGTACGCCAAAAAAGTACTTTTCAGACAATAGTAACCCATTTTATTGATAATCAAACAATAAAAAAGTGTTTTAGACTCTGAAAATTTGAGAAAAAGCACCATGGTACCCCTTTGGAAAACAATTCAAGATGGCGGAAATGAAAAGAGGGTCCCTTAACCCTACCCCCATCTAACTTTTGACTTATTCATGCTTAAGCCATTACACTTCTTACACTAGTGGGCATTGGATTCAACTAGTTTGGTATGAAATAAGAAGATATTTTATGTAGAAGCGACAGAGTTATAGGGGTTGAAAGATTGCGAGGGGATATGAACCATCGCCGAGGGAATATGAACCAAGGGGTTGGTTAACCCTAACCCCATCTCACTTTTAAGCCATTCTTGCTTAAGCCATGAAATTTATTCCACCATTAGAAATTGAATTGAACTAGTTTGGTGTTATTTCATTTAGAATTATCAGAGTTATAGGGGTTGGAAGAAGGTGAAAAATGGGATGACGGGTGGAAGTGAGAAAAACTCATTCTAAAGGCTTAAAAACCACTTTTAAAGCACTAAAAACTTGTTTAGGGCACTACTGAACCAACAGGAGGAATCTGCGGGAGATTTAAAATGTTGACAAAGATGGCCATGTAACCCCTTTGGAAAAAAATTCCAGATGGTTGACATGAAAAGAGGTAGACATGAAAAGAGCTACCTTTTCAACCATCCATGCTTTAGGCATGAAACTTGTCACACTATTGGTCATTGCCTTAAAAGTAGTTTTTCAGTCTAGAAATCGTTTTAAACGCGTAAAACCTTAGTTAAATAACAGCCATTTTTACAATTTAAAAGGTCACACTTTGGAAGATTGTAGCTCTGTCATTCCTCAATGAAATCCATTGTCATTTATAGCTCCAATAGTTTGTTTTATTTGCTAGCTTGATGTTTGATGTTTTTATTCAGGCCCAAATGACCCTATAACATACGAGGGCATATCAGCACACAAGGTGGGCAGCACAGCTGAAAAAGGGAGCAAATCAGCCTACGTGGGCAAATCAGCTGTGCAGCCTCTCAATTTTCCAAGCACTCTAACTGTGTTGTTCTGCATGAAATAACTTTATATTTCATACCAAACTAGTTCAATGCAATGAACAATAGTGTGACAACTTCATGACTTAAGCTTGAATAGTTCAAAAGTTCAATGGGGTTAGGGTTAACTTGCCACCTTGGTTCACATCCGCTCGGCGATTGTTCATATCCCATTGGCGATGGTTGGTATCCCCTGGCAATCTTCCAACCCCCATAACTCTGTAGCTGCTGCATCAAATATGTTCTTGTTTCATACCAAACTAGTTGAACCCAATGACCACTAGGGTGAGAAGTGTAATGGCTTAAGCGTGAATAAGTCAAAAGTTAGATGGGGTTAGGGTTAAGGCACCCTTATTTCATTTCCGCCATCTTGGATTTTTGTCCAAAGGGGTATCATGGTACTTTTGGTCAAAAGCTTCATTCTCTAAAACACTTTCTTATTGTTTGATTATCATTAGAAAGAGTTACCATTGTCTGAAAAGTACTTTTCTCGGTGTACCAATGGTTTTAAACACCTAAACCTTTACTTAGCGGTTCAGTCTTTAAAAGTCTTTAAACGTTCAGTTTTTAAAAATTCAGACGGTCACATTTCCAAAGACTGTAACTCAGTCATTTCGCAATGCAGGAATACTCATATTTATCGCGCAAGTAGTTCAATGCTATGCCCAAGAGTGTAATAAGGGTCATGGCTTAACCACGAATGTTTCAAAAGTTAGATTGGGTTAGGGTTAATGTACCACCTTATTTCACATCCTCTCGGGGAAGGTTTATATCCCCTCGGCGATGGTTCATATCCTTTCGCAATGTTTCATCCCCTAAAGGTCTGTTGTTTCTAAATTAAATATCTTCATATTTCATACCAAACTAGTTCAATCCAATGGCCAATACTGTCACGCGTTTCATGGCTTAAGAAAGAATGAAACCGGTTACGTGGGGTTAGGGTTAGGGCACCCTCTTTTTATTTCCGCCATCTTGGAATTTTTTTGCAAAGGAATAGCGTGGTACTTCTGGTCAAAAGTTTCAATGTGTAAAACGCTTTCTTTTTGTTTGATTATTATTAAAAAGGGTTACTATTGTCTGAGAAGTACTCTTTTCGGTGTAGAAGTTGTTTTTATCACGTACACCCTTACTTAATTTTAGTCTTTCAAAATTCAGATGGTCACAGTTCCAAAGACTGGTACTCTGTCATTCCGTAATACAATATACTCATATTTATCACGCAAGTATTTCAATGCAATGCCCAACAGTGTCACCAGATTTATGGCTTAAGCAGGAATGGTTCAAAAGTTAGATGGGTTAGGGTTAACGTATCGCCTTGGTTCATATCCCATCTGCGACGGTTGATATCCGCCTCGCGGTGGCGCATATTCTCTCCCAATTATTCAACCCCTATAACGCTGTTAATTCTAAATGAAATAACGTAATACTTAACACCAAACTAGTTCAATTCAATGTCTAACGGTGTAATAGATTTCAGGATTTAAGCAGGAATTCTTTAAAAGTAAGATGGTGTTAGGGTTAACCCTTGGTCATTTCCCGTCGGCGATGGCTCATATCCCCTCGGAATCTTGCAACCCCCATAACGCTGTTGGTTCCCCACAAAATATGTTCTTGTTTCATAACAAACTAGTTGAATTCAAAGACCACTAGTGTAAGAACTAGAATGGTTTAAGCGTAAATAAGGTAAACGTTAGCGGAGATTAGGGTTAATGGATCCTCCTCTTATTTCCGCCATCTTGGAATTTTTCCACAGGGGTAGCATGGTACTTTTGGTCAAAAGTTTCATTGTCTAAAACGCTTTCTTATTGTTTGATTATCATTAAAAAGAGTTACTATTGTCTGAAAAGTACTGTTTTGTGTAGAAATGGTTTTAAACACTTAAACCCTAACTTAACAGTTTCAGTCTTTCAAAGTTTAGATGTTCACAGCTCCAAAAGTTTGGAACTCTGTCATTCCGTAATGCAATATACTCATATTTATCACACAAGTATTTCAATGCAATGCCCAACAGTGTCACTAGGCTCATGGCTTAAGCAGGAATGGTTCAAAAGTTAGATGGGGTTAGGGTTAACTTACCGCCCTGGTTGATATCCCCTCGGCGATGCTTGATATCCTCTCGGTGATGGTGCATATTCTCTCCCAATTATTCAAGCCCTATAACGCTCTTAGTTCTAAATCAAATAACGTAATACTTAACACCAAACTAGTTCAATTCAATGTCTAATGGTGTATTAAATTGCAGGACTTAAGCAGTAATTGTTTGAAAGTGAGATGGGGCTAGGGTTAACCTACCAGCTTGGTTCATATCCCCTCGGCGATGATTCATATCCCCTCGCAATCATCCAACCCCAATATCTCCGTTTCTTCCGCATAAAATATGTTCTTGTTTCATACCAAACTAGTTAAATCCAAAGACCACTCGTGTGAGAGGTGTAATGGCTTAAGCATGAATAAGTCAAAAGTTAGATGGGGTTAGGGTTAAGACACCCTCTTTTCATTTCCGCCATCTTGGATTTTTTTCCAAAGGGGCAACATGGTACTTTTGGTCAAAAGTTTCATTGTCTAAAACGCTATCTTATTGTTTGATTGTTGCCAAAAAGAGTTACTATTCTCTGAAAAGTACTTTTCTCGGTGTAGAAATTGTCTTCAACACGTAAACCTTTACTTAAGAATATCAGTCTTTCAAAATTCAGATGGTCACTGTTCCATAGACTGGAACTCTGTCACTCCGTAATGCAATATACTCATGTTTATCACACAAGTAGCTCAATGCAATGCCCAACAGTGTGACTAGGTTCATGGCTTAACCATGAATGGTTGAAAAGTTAGATGGGGTTAAGGTTAACGTACCAGCTTTGTTCATATTTCCTCGGCGATGGTTGATATCCCCTTGGCGATGGCGCCTATTCTCTCCCAATTATTCAACCCCTATAACTCTGTTACTTGTAAATGAACTTTATCCATTACTTTATCCGTTACTTGATAACCTGAACTTTTAAAGCCTTTTAAAGAGTGAACCGCTAAGTAAAGGTTTAGGTGTTTAAAACCATTTGTACACCAAGAAAAGTACTTTTCAGACAATGGTAACTCTTTTTAATGATAATCAAACAATAAGAAAGCGTTTTAGAGAATGAAACTTTTGACCAAAAGTACCATGCTACCCCTTTGGACAAAAATCCAAGAGGGCAGAAATGAAATGAGGGTGCCTTAACCCTAACCCCATCTAACTTTTGAGTTATTCACGCTTAAGTCATTACACTTCTCACACTAGTGGTCATTGGGTTCAATTAGTTTGGTATGAAACAAGAACATATTTGATGCAGCAGCTACAGAGTTATGGGGGTTGGAAGATTGCCAGGGGATACCAACCATCGCCAATGGGATATGAACAATCGCCGAGCGGATGTGAACCAAGGTGGCAGGTTAACCCTAACCCCATTGAACTTTTAAACCATTCAAGCTTTAGTCATGAAGTTGTCACACTATTGTTCATTGCATTGAACTAGTTTGGTATGAAATATAAAGTTATTTCATGCAGAAACAACACAGTTAGAGTGCTTGGAAAATTGAGAGGCTGCACAGCTGATTTGCCCACGTAGGCTGATTTGCTCCCTTTTTCAGCTGTGCTGCCCACCTTGTGTGCTGATATGCCCTCGTATGTTATAGGGTCATTCGGGCCTGAACAAAAACAACAAACATCAAGCTAGCAAAAACAACAAACTATTGGAGCTATAAATGACAATGGATTTCATTGAGGAATGACAGAGCTACAATCTTCCAAAGTGTGACCTTTTAAATTGTAAAAATGGCTGAGTTATTTAACTAAGGGTTTACGCGTTTAAAACGATTTCTAGACTGAAAAACTACTTTTAAGGCAATAGTAACTGTCTTTAATGATAACTAAACAAAGAGAAAGCGTTTTAGACTGAAAATTTGGACCAAATTACAGAAATTCTAAGTCTAGCACTGACTTGAGTTCGTTGAGACACTGTAACTTTGTTGTTAAATACGCACTCGCAGCGACATAAACCAACCTAGCTCAATCCAATGACAAATAGTGTGACAAGTTTCATGCCTAAAGCATGGATGGTTGAAAAGTTAGCTCTTTTCATGTCTACCTCTTTTCATGTCAGCCATCTGGAATTTTTTTCCAAAGGGGTTACATGGCCATCTTTGTCAACATTTCAAACCTCCCGCAGACTCCTCCTGTTGGTTCAGTAGTGCCCTAAACAAGTTTTTAGCGCTTTAAAAGTGGTTTTTAAGCCTTAAAATGAGTTTTTCTCACTTCCACCCGTCATCCCATTTTTCACCTTCTTCCAACCGCTATAACTCTGATAATTCTAAATGAAATAACGTAATACTTAACACCAAACTAGTTCAATTCAATTTCTAATGGTGGAATAAATTTCATGGCTTAAGCAAGAACGGTTTAAAAGTGAGATGGTGTTAGGGTTAACCAACCCCTTGGTTCATATTCCCTCGGCGATGGTTCATATCCCCTCGCAATCTTTCAACCCCTAAAACTCTGTCGCTTCTACACAAAATATCTTCTTATTCCATACCAAACTAGTTGAATCCAATGCACACTATTGTAAGAAGTGTAATGGCTTAAGCATGAATAAGTCAAAAGTTAGATGGGGTTAGGGTTAAGGGACCCTCTTCTTATTTCCGCCATCTTGAATTTTTTTCCAAGGGGGTAGCATGGTGCTTTTGGTCAAAACTATGAGTGTCTAAAGCGCTTTTTTATTCTTGGATTATCATTAAAAAGGGTTACTATTGTGTGAAAAGTACTGTTTTTGGTGTACAATTGGTTCTAAACACTAACTTAGGGATTTCAGTCTTTCAAAGTCTAGATCGTCACAGTTCCAAAGATTGGAACTCTGTCATTCGTTATACTCATATTTATCACACAAGTAGTTCAATACAATGCCCAACAGTGTAGCAAGTTTTATGGCTTCAGCGGGAATGGGTTAAAACTTACGTTGGGTTAGGTTTAACGCACCGTCTTTTAATTTCCGCCATGTTGAATGTTTTTCCAAAGGGGTAGTATGGTACAAAATTTTCAGTGTCTAAGACTCCTTGTTATTGTTTAACGACCATTTAAAAGTGTTACTGTTGTCTGATAAGTACTATTTTCGGTGTACAAATGGTTATAAACACCTAAACCCTTACTTAAGAATTTCAATCTTTCAAAATTAACTTTTCTCTTTCAAAGTTAACTTTTAGTGTATTCTTACGTATTACACATTCTGTTCAGAAAAACTTGTTTTGGCCTCTTTGCAGATACTTTTTGCGACACCGTATTTTGAGCGCGAGCTGAGCAAGGCTTGGCGCATTTCACCCTCTCGCCAAATTTTGCAGGAAACATCGGTGCTCGGGTAAATGTTGGTGTATTCTTATGTATTCTCTTAAAAAAAGGATGGTTTTGGCTTGTTTGCAGATACATTTTGGAGAACCGTATTTTGAGCACACGCTGAGCAAGACTAGGTGCATCTCACTCTCTGGCCAAAGTTTGTAGGAAGCATCGCGTCTCGAGTAAATTTTAATGATTTCTTACAGGTTTTAACACAATCTAGTCGAAAGAATTGGTTTTGGTTCGTTTGGGATAGTATTTCGAAAACCGTATTTTCAGGGCAAGTTCACCAAGACTTGGCGCATTTCAGTCACTGAACCATCAGGTACATAGAGTCAGTCAGTCAGTTAGTCCATCAGCCAGTCAGTCACCTGTTAGTTGGCCACTTAGTCATCAGTCGGTCAGCGAGTCAGTTAAGCAGGCAAATAGCTAGTGAGGTAGCAGCGAGACAGTCAACCAGTTAGTTAACACTGAGTCGCTACTCACTAACCAGTAATTGTAACAGCCAGCCAGCAAGTCAATGAACAAGTCAGTCAGCCAGCCAGTTAGGTACAACTGACTCAGTTCAAAAGTAAATCAACCGGTCAATTACGCAGTCAGTTAGCCAGTCAGTCACCAAACCGTGAGCAAGGCAGTAATCTACTCAGTCAGCCACTCAGGTACCCGGTGAGTCAGTCAAATGGTCACTCAGTCAAGCAGTCCTCGCTCAGTTAGCCAACAAGTAAGCCAGTCAGTTACCAGTCGGTCAGCAATTCAGTTAACCCGGTAGTCTCCCAATCAGTAGCCAACCGTCAGGAACCAGTGAGTTGGTTAACTAGCCAGTCAGCTTGTCAGGTACGAACGAAGAAGTCAACCAGTCAGTCAGACACTCAGTTAATAGTCACTCAGTCACCATTCGGTTATCAAGTCAGTCACCAGTCGACTACCACGTGGGTAAAACAATCAGTCATCCACTCACTTGGTAGTCAATCGGACAGTCTGTTAGCCACTCATTCACCAATCAATTATCAAGTCAGTCAACCCTTTAAATACACAGTCAGATACCAGCAATACGCTCAAGCACTCAGTCATCTAGTCACTAAATCAGTCAATCGCTATTAAGATCAGCCATCCAGCGTAGCAGATAGTCACCCGGTCAAGCACCAGCAAGTCTGTGCGTCGGTCAGTCACTCAACCCCTCAATCAACAAGTCAGTCAGCCAGTCAGTAAAGAGACTGTCAGAAAATAGTCAGCCAGTAATAAGTCTGTCAGCAGGTCAATCGCTCAGCCAGTCAACTAGTGAGTCGGTCACCAGTCAAGTATTTACTTAGTCACAAGTTGGTAAAGGGGACAGTCGACAAGTCAGCCAGTTGGTCAGCCAGTCACTCTCCAGTGAGAAGCTATGAAGTCAGTCAGTCAAGCATTCAGTCAGCAAGTCACTCAACCGCTCAGGTACCAGTGAGTCAGTCAGCCAGTGCGTTGGCCAGTCAGTCACCAGTCCGTTTAGCCACTCAGTCACCAGTCGCTCAACAGGTCAGTAACCCAGTCAAATAGCCAATCACGTACCAGTGAGTCAGTCAACCGATCAGTCACAAGTCAGTAACCAGTGATCTCGTCAGTTGGTCAACCAGTCACTCAGCTGGTCAGGTACCAATAACTCAGTCAACAAGTCAGTCACCCAGTCACTCAGCTAGAGATTCACCTAGTAAGTTACTAAGTCAGTCACCTATCGGTCTGCAACTCTCTCAAGCAGTCAGTCACTGGTTCAGGTACCAGTAAGAAAGCAACTAACTGGGCAATCTGTCAGGGAGGAAGACAGTCGCCAATTAGTCAACTAGTCAAACTAGTCAGTCAACCAGCCAGTCAACCACGAGGTCAACAAATGACTTAACCAGTCAGTCACCGTATTTGTCAGTCAGTCACTGACTTAGCCAGTCACTCACTAGTCAGTCAGCGAATGAGTCAGTCACCAGTTGGCTAGTAAGGGGGGAAACCAATCTGTCATTCACTCACTTGACAGTCAATCGGACAGGCAGTTAGCCACTCTATCACCAATCGGTCATTAACTCAGTCAACCCTTTAGGTACACAGTCAGTTACCAGCAATTCACTCAACCACTCAGTTATTTAGTCACTAAATCAGACAATCGCTAGTAAGGTCAACCATCCAGCGTGGCAAATGGTCTCCCGGTGAAGCTCCAGCAAGTGTGTGCGTCGGACAGTCACTCAGCCCCTCAATCAAGAAGTCAGTAACCAGACTGTCAGAAAATAGTCAGCCAGTAATAAGTCTGTCAGCAAGTCAATCGCCCAGCAAGTCAACTAGTCAGTGAGTCAGTCGGTCACCAGTCAAATGGTTACTTAGTCACAAGTTGGTAAGGGAGTCAGTCGACAAGTCAGCCAGTTCGGCAGCCAGTCACTCTCCAGTAAGAAACAATTAGGTCAGTCAGTCAAGCATTCAGTCAGCAAGTCACTCAACCGCTCAGGTACCAGTGAGTCAGTCAGCCAGTGCGTTGGGCAGTCAGTCACCAGTCAGTTTAGCCACTCAATCACCAGTCGGTCAACAGGTCAGTAACCCAGTCAAATAGCCAATCACGTACCAGCGAGTCAGTAAACCAATCAGTCACATAGACACTCGCCAGTCAGTAACCAGTAATCCTGTCAATCAGTCAACCAGTCAATCAGGTGGTCAGGTACCAAAAGGTCAGTTAACAAGTCGGTAAGCCAGTCACTCAGCTAGAAATTCACCTAGTAAGTTACTAAGTCAGTCATCTGTCGGTATGCAAGGCTCTCAAGCAGTTAGACACCGGTAAAGGTACCAGTAAGTAAGCAACTATCTAGTCAATCATTCAGGCAGAGAGACAGTCACCAATCAGTCAACTAGTCATTCAACCAGCCAGTCAACCACGAGGTCAACCAATGCCTTAACCAGTTAGTCACCCTATTAGTCACTCAGTCACTGACTTAGCCAGTTAGTCACTAGTTAGTCAGCCAATCAATCAGAAGTGAGTCAGTAAAGCATTGAGCAAGTCAGTCAGCCAGTCAGGTACCAGCGAGTCTGTCAAGCAATCCCTCATTTAGTCGGTCATCAGTCAGGTAGCCAGTCAGTGACCCAGTGAGTCACCAGTTGGCCAACACGTCAGTCGGACAGTGAGTCAGCTTCTCAGTCAACCATTCAGTGAACGAATGAGTCAGTGAATGAAATTTAGTCAGTTAGCCGGGCAAATACCAGTTAGTAAGTCGAGCAGTCAGTCACCAGGCAGTTAGCCAGTCAGTCGCAAGACGGTCAGCAAGAAAGTCAACAACCCAAAGGGCCAGTAAGGTAAAAATCCGTCAGTCAAGCTGCCAGTGAGCCGGTCAGATACCAGTGAGTCGGTCAACCAGTCAGTCGGCCGATCAGGTACCAGTGAGTCAGTCAATTAGGCAGTGAATCTTTCGCTCAGCCGTCAGCTAGTCAGTGAGTCACTGGTCGGTCACGAGTAAGTTAACCAGTCTGATAAGCACTCATGTACCAAAGACTTACTCAACCAGTCACTGAGTTAGTCGCCAGTCAGTAACCATCAACTCATTCAGTCAGTCAACCAGCTTGTCAGCCAGTTAGTCAGCCGTCCAGGAACCCGTATCTCACTCAACCAGTTAGTCGACCAGTCAGTCAGCGGATCAGGCACGAGTGCTACTCGACCAACTACCAATGAGTCAGTCAGTCAATCACCAATCAGTTAGTCATTTAATCACCATTCGGTCAGCAGTGCAATCACCCAATGTCAGCTAATAAGTCTTCCATCAGTGATTCATTTAGCTAGTCACTTACCAGTCAATCGGCATCTCAGTTAACTAGCAAGTCAGCCAGTCAGTCAACGAACTAGTCAGACAGTAAGCCACTCAGCCGGTCAGCCACTCAGTCAACAATCGGGCAGCAAGTCAGTTAGCCAGTCAGAGAGCCAGTCAGTACTCCAGCTAGTCACCCAGACGGTCACCAATCAGAGAGCCAGTCAGTCCTCAGTCTGTCCGAGAGTCGATTCACCAGTAGTAAAGCCAGTCAAGCACCATTGACACATTCCACCAATCAGTCAGAAATTCACTTAGTGAATTTCCAGTCAGTGACCGATAGTCAGTCGGCTGGTCTAATACCAGTGACTCAGTGCAACACTCAGCCAGTCAGTCACCACTCCTTAGCCAGTCACTCACCTATGGGCCAGCAAGTCAGTCAACCAGTCAGGTAGCCAGTTAGGTAGGCAGTCATAAAGCAAGTCAGTTGAATAGTCTCTTTCCTGTCGATCAGGAAGTCAGCCAGTCCGTCAGTCAGCCAGTCACCTGCCAGTCACTAACAAGTCTTGCTCAACCCAGGTTGAAAAACAAGGTTTTGCAAAACCTATTGATAAACAGGGCCAGAGATACATTTTTCATTAGATTGTGATGAAATCTCTCAGAAAATATTAAAATCCACTTAAAAGAGAATGTTTTCTGCAAGATTTAAGCAAAGACTAAAATGCGCTAAGTCTTGCTAAACACACGCGAAGAAGATATTTGGCAAAAGTATCTGTGGACAAGCCAAACCCAATTTGACTCGATAAATTGTGTCGAAATCTGTAAAAAATCGCTAAAGTCCAGTTGATACCCAATGCTTCCTGCGAAATTTATCCCGAGCGTAAAATGCTTCAAGTGTTGCTCAAATTCAGCTGAAAATACGGTCTTCCAAAAAGTATCTATAAACGATCCAAAACCGATTTTTTTCCATTGGATTCTTTTAACGTCTGTGAGAGAGCACCACAATTTACTCAAGACCCTATGTTTCCTGCTAAGTTTGGCCAATCCGTTAATAGCGTCGACTCTTGCTCAACTCGCGCTGAAAATACGGTTTTGCAAAAGGCAAACAAGCCAAAGCCATTTTCGTTCACTATATTGTATTGAAATCCAAAAGAATATCCTAAAATTCACCTGGAACCCGCTCTCTGGATCGAACAGTGGCCAGAGGCTAGGATGTGCAGAGTCTTGCTCAGCTCGTGCTCAAAATACCGTTTGCCAAAATTTATCTAGAAAACCAAACTAAACTACAAGCCAAAACCACCTTTTATCAACAGAATCCATAAAAATACACTAACATTTACCCGAGAACCGATGTTTCCTGCAAAATGTGGCCAAAGTATGAAAGGCGCCAAGTCTTGCTCAGCTCGCGCTCGAAATAATGTTTTGCAAAAGATATCTGCAAATTGACCAAAACAGCCTTTTTGGAACAGATTGTGTTTAAATCCATAAGATTACACTAAAATTTACCTGAGAACCGATGTTTCCTGCAAAATTTGGCCAGAGGGTGGAATGCGCCATGTCTTGCTTAGCTCGCGCACAAAATACGATTTTGTAAAAAGTATCTGCAAAGAGGCCAAAACCACTTTTTTTGAACAGAATGTCTTAAAATACGTAAAAATACACTAAAATTTACCTGAGACCCGATGTGTCTTGCGAGTTGAGGCCACAGCACGAAATGCGCCAAGTCTTCGTCAACTCGCCCATAAAATACGGTCTTCCAAAAAATATCACCAAACGAGCCAAAACCAATTCTTTCGGCTAAATATTGTTAAAAGCTGTAAGATATCATTAAAATTTACGTTAGACGGAATGCTTTCTGCAAAATTTGGCCAGAGGGTGAGATGCGCCAGGTCTTGCTCAGCTCGCGCTCAAATTACGGTTTTCCAAAATGTATCTGCAAACAAGCCAAACCAACCTTTTTTAAACAGAATCTATAAGAATACACCAATATTTACCTAAGAACCGATGTTTCCTGCAAAATTTGGCCGGAGGGTGAAATGCGGCGTCTTGTTCAGCTCGCGCTTAAAATACGGTTTTGCAAGAAGTATCTGCAAAGAGGCCAAAAGCAGTTTATTTCAACAGAATGTGTTAAAATACGTAAGAATACACTAAAATTTACCACACACGCGATGTTTCTTGCGAAATGTGGCCACAGCTCTAAATGCGCCAAGTCTTAGTCAACTTGAATTAGTTCAATGCAATGAACAATAGTGTGACAACTTCATGACTTAAGCTCGTATGGTTCAAAAGTTAGTTAGGGTTAGGGTTAACGTGCCTCCTTAGTTCATATCCCCTCGGCGATTGTTCATATCCCAGTGACGATCGTTCATATCCCCTCGCAATCTTCCAACCCCTATAACTCTGCAGCTTCCGCATGAAATATGTTCTTGTTTCATACCAAATTAGTTGAATCGAATGACAAAAGACTGTAACTGAGTCATTTTGCAATGGAAGATACTCATATTTATTGCGCAAGTAGTTCAATCCTATGCCCAACAGTGTAATAGGATTCATGGCTTAAGCACGAATGGTGCAAAAGTTAGTTAGGGCTAGGGGGAACCCTTTTCTAATTTCCGCCATCGTAGATTTTTTTCCAGGGGGATAACATGGTGCTTTTGGTCAAAATTTTGAGTGTCTGAAGCGCTTTCTTATTGTTTGATTATCATTAAAAAGGGTTACTATTGTGTGAAAAGTACTTTTTTTTGTTTAGAATTGGTTCTAAACACTTAAATCCTAGGTTAGGGATTTCAGTTTTTCAAAATTTAGATCGTCACAGTTCCAAAGATTGGAACTCTGTCATTCGTTATACTCATATTTATCACACGAGTAGTTTAATGGAATGCCCAACAATGGAACAAGTTTGATGGCTTCAGCAGGAATGGGTTAAAAGTTACAGTGGGTTAGGTTTAACGCACCGTCTTTTCATTTCCGCCCTCTTGGATTTTTTTCCAAAGGGGTAGTATGGTACTTTTGGTCAAAATTTTCAGTGTCTAAGACTCTTTGTTATTGTTTGATGACCATTTAAAAGTGTCACTGTTTTCTGATAAGTACTATTTTTGGTGAACAAATGGATATAAACACCTAAACCCTTACAGTCTTTCAAAATTTAGATGGTCACAGTTAAATTTGAGTGTATTCTTACGTATTTTAACACATTCTGTTCAAAAAACTTGTTTTGGCCTCTTTGCAGATACTTTTTGCGAAACCGTATTTTGAGCACGAGATGAGCAAGACTTGGTGCATTTCACCCTCTCGCCAAATTTCGCAGGAAACATCGGTGCTCAGACAAATTTTGGTGTATTCTGATGTATTCTCTTAAAAAAGGGTTGTTTTGCCTTGTTTGCAGATACATTTTGGAGAACCGTATTTTGAGCACGGGCTGAGCAAGACTAGGTGCATCTCACCCTCTGGCCAAAGTTTGCAGGAAGCATCGCGTCTCGAGTAAATTTTAATGATTTCTTACAGGTTTTAACACAATCTAGTCGAAAGAATTGGTTTTGGCTCGTTTGGGGATAGTATTTGGAAAACGGTATTTTCAGGGCAGATTGAGCAAGAGTTGGCGGATTTTAGTCACTAAACCATCAGGTACATTAGAGTCAGTCAGTCAGTAAGTCCATCAGCCAGTCAGTCACCTGTTAGTTGGCCACTTAGTCATCAGTCGGTCAGTGAGTCAGTTAAGCAGTCAAATAGCTAGTAAGGTAGCAACTAGACAGTCAACCAGTTATTTAACACTAAGTCGCTAACCACTAATCAGTAATTGTAACAGTCAGCCAGCCAGTCAATGAACAGGTCAGTCAGCCAGCTAGTAAGGTACCACTGACTCAGTTCAAAAGTAAGTCAACCGGTCAATTACCCAGTCAGTTAGCCAGTCAATCACCAAACCGTGAGCAAGGCAGTAATCCACTTAGTCAGCGACTCAAGTACCCGGTGAGTCAGTCAACTGGTCACTCAGTCAAGCAGTCCTCGCTCAGTTAGCCAATCAGTAAGCCAGTCAGTTACCAGTCGGTCAGCAATTCAGTTAACCCGTCAGTCCCCCAGTCAGTAGCCAACCGTCAGGAACCAGTGAGTTAGTTAACTAGCCAGTCAGCTGGTCATGTACGACCAAAGAAGTTAACTAGTCAGTCACACACTCAGTTAATAGTCACTCAGTCACCAGTCGGTTATCAAGTCAGTCACCAGTCGGCTACCACGGGGGTAAAACAATCAGTCATCCACTCACTTGGTAGTCAATCGGACAGTCTGTTAGCCACTCATTCACCAATCAATCATCAATTCAGTCAACCCTTTAGATACACAGTCAAATACCAGCAATTCACTCAACCACTCAGTCATCTAGTCATTACATCAGTCAATCGCTATTAAGGTCAGCCATCCAGCCTAGCAGATAGTCACCTGGTCAAGCACCAGCAAGTCTGTGCGTCGGTCAGTCACTCAGCCCCTCAATCAACAAGTCAATCAGCCAATCAGTAAACAGACTGTCAGAAAATAGTCAGCCAGTAACAAGTCTGTCAGCAAGTCAATCGCCCAGCCAGTCAACTAGTCAGTGAGTCAGTCGGTCACCAGTCAAGTAGTTACTTAGTCACAAGTTGGTAAAGGAGACAGTCGACAGGTTCGCCAGCGGGTCAGCCAGTCACTCTCCAGTGAGTTGCTATAAAGTCAGTCAGTCAAGCATTCAGTAAGGCAGTCACTCAGCCGCTCAGGTACCAGTGAGTCAGTGAGCCAGTGCGTTGGCCAGTCAGTCACTAGTCAGTTTAGCCACTCAGTCACTAGTCGGTCAACAGTTCATTAACCCAGCAAATAGCCAATCACGTACCAGTGAGTCAGTGTACCAATCAGTCATATGGTCACTCGCCAGTCAGTAACCAGTAATCCCGTCACTTAGTCAACCAGTCACTCAGGTGGTCAGGTACCAATAAGTCAGTCAACAAGTCAGTCACCCAGTCATTCAGCTAGAGATTCACCTAGTAAGTTATTAAGTCAGTCACGTATCTGCAAGGCTCTCAAGCAGTCAGTCACCGGTTCAGGTACCAGTAAGTAAGCAACCAACTGGTCAATCAGTTAGGCACGAAGACAGTCGCCAATCAGTCAACTGGTCAGGCAACCAGGCAGTCAACCACGAGGTCAACAAATAACTTAACCAGTCAGTCACCCTATTAGCCAGTCAGTCACTGACTTAGCCAGTCAGTCACTAGTCAGTCAGCCAATCAATCAGTAGTCAGTAAGCAAAGCACTCAGCCAGTCAGTCAGCCAGTCAGGTACAAATGTGTCTGTCAACCAATCCCTCATTTAGTCAGTCATTAGTCAGTTAGCCAGTCAGTGACCCAGTGAGTCACCAGTTGGCCAACACGTCAGCTGGCTAGTGAGGCAGCTCCTCAATCAACCATTCAGTGAACGAATGAGTCAGTGAATGAAATTTAGTCAGTTAGCCGGTCAAGTGCCAGTTAGTAAGTCGAGCAGTCATTCACCAGTCAGTTAGCCAGTCAGTCGCAAGTCGGTCAGCAAGGAAGTCGACTACCCAAAGGGGCAGTTTGGAAAAAATCCGTCCATCAAGCTGCCAGTGGGCGGGTTAGATACCAGTGAGTCGGTCAAGCAGTCAGTCAGCCAGTCAGTCGTCCAATTTTTAGTCAACAAGTCAGTCGGCCGATCAGGTACCAGTGAGTCAGTCAATTAGGCAGTGAATCTTTCGCTCAGCCGTCAGCTAGTCAGTCAGTCAATAGTCGGTCACGAGTAAGTTAAGAAGTCAGATAGGTATTCAGGTAACAATGACTCAGTCAACCAGTCACTGAGTCAGTCAGTCACCAGTCAGTAACCCTTTACTCATTCAGTCAGTCAACCAGCTAGTCCGCAAGTTAGTTAGCCGTCCAGGAACCAGTGTCTCATTTAACCAGTTAGTCGACAAGTCAGTCAGCGGATCAGGCACCAGTGCTACTCGACCAACTACCAATGAGTCCGTCAGTCAGTCACCAATCAGTTAGTCATTTAATCACCATTCGGTCAGGAATACAATCACCCAATGTCAGCTAATAAGTCTTCCATCAGTGATTCATTTAGCTAGTCACTTACCAGTCAATCGGCATCTCAATCAACCAGGCAGTCGGTCAGTCAGTCAACCAACTAGTCAGTCAGTAAGCCACTCAGCCGGTCAGCCACTCAGTCAACAATCGGGCAGCAAGTCAGTTAGCCACTCAGAGAGCTAGTCAGTACTCCAGCTAGACAACCAGACAGTCACCAATCAGATAGCCAGTCAGTCCTCAGGTGTTTGCTTCAAGTGTTCCTCAACTTCAACTGAAAATACGGTCTTGCAAAAAGTACCTAAAAACGATCCAAAACCGATTTTTCCATTTGGATTCTGTTAGCGTCTGTCAGAGAGCACCACAATTAACTTGAGACCCCATGTTTCCTGCTAAGTTTGGCTAATCCGTAAATTGCGTCAGGTCTTGCTCAACTCGAGCTGAAAATACGGTTCTGCAAAAGGGAAACAACCCAAAGCCATTTTCTTTCACTATATTGTGTTGAAATCCGAAAGAATACACTAAAATTCACCTGGAACCCGCTTTCTGGATCCAACAGTGGCCAGAGGCTGTGATGTGCCAAATCTTGCTCAGCTGGCGCTCAAAATATCGTTTGCCAAAATGTATCTGCAAACAAGCCAAAACCACCTTTTATCAACAGAATCCATAAAAATACACTAACATTTACCCGAGAACCGATGTTTCCTGCAAAATTTGGCCAAAGTATCAAATGCGCCAAGTCTTGATCAGCTCGCGCTCGAAATACGGTTTTGGAAAAGATAGCTGCGAACAGACCATAACAGCCTTTTTGGAAGAGAATGTGTTTAAATCCATAAGATTACTCTAAAATTTACCAGAGAACCGAAGTTTCCTGCAAAATTTGGCCAGAGGGTGGAATGCGCCAAGTCTTGCTCAGCTCTGAGTTTCTGACTGATTGGTGGAATGTGTCAGTGGTGCCTGACGGGCTTTCACCCTGCACGCCTTAGAGCCAAGACCTTAGTGCGCAACATAGTCACCGGTGACCTTCAAAAAAACTCTTTGATTCATGATTGGAAAAACTCCAATCATGTTCTTCAATAAGTTTTCCGACGCATATGAGGCCGTCAGACCTACAATCAGCGTAAAGAAGACGAAAGTCATGTCCCAGGACAATGTAGCGACACATGCCGTAACGATCTAAGATTACATCCTGGAAGCCATCACACAGCTTTTCTATCTCGGCTCCACCACCTCAAATAAGAACTACTTTAAAGTGGAGATTGGAAAGAGAATTGGCAAGGCGGCAACCAACATGGCTAGGCTGTCTGCCCATGTTTGGGAGAATAACAAGTTAACTACCCAAACTAAAGTTGCTGTGTATCGTGCTTGCATCGTGAGCACCTTATTGTTTGGTAGGAGTCTTGGACTACCTACGCTAGTCAGGAGAAGCGCTAGAACATCTTCCATATGAGATGTCTTCGTCGCATCCTCTCCATCTCATGGTACCTAACAATGAGGTACTTGCACGAACCAATATCCCCTCGATGTTCACCCTGATAAGACAGCAAAGATTGAGCTGCTCAGTCATGTCTACCGGATGGAGGATGGGCGAATCCCTAAGAATCTGCTGTATGGCGAGTTGGAATCCGGTGCGAGGCCTATTGGCAGAGCCAAGCTGCGTTTCAAGGACGTATCCAAGAGAGATATGCTCGGCACTGGCCTGCCAATAGACAACTGGGAGCTACATGCTCGAGATCGGAGTGATTGGAGGTCTGTGTGCAGTCTGGCACTCCAGGCGGTAGAGGAAAGGCTGAAAGCTATAGCCGATGATAGAAGAACTAAGAGAGGATCAGCAATGATCAAAGCAACGTGTGATCCAGTGGCATGTGTTTTCGTGTGCAGTGGATGCGGCCGTGTCTGCCGTTCTAGAGTTGGGCTCTTTAGCCACGAGAGAAAGTGTTTGTCGCAATTGCGCTAGTCATGGACATGGTCCGACGACTGCCTACTAGTCAACCATTCGGTCAGCCAGCTAATCAACCACTCAGTCATCTAATCAACTAGTCATCAGTTAACTAGTCACTCATTCACCAGGCGATCAGCAAGTCAGTTAACCAGTCAGATAGCCAATCAAGGACCATTGAGTTAGTAAGCGTATCATTCAGCCAGTCAATCAAACACGTAGTCCGCCACTGACTCACCAGTCAATCACTTAGTCACCAGCCGGTCACCTAGAGAGCTAACTAGTCAGAGAGCCAGTCAAGTACCACTGGGTCATGGAACCTTTCAGTCAGCCAATAAGCCACTCAGTCCCCAGTCGGTCACTAAGTCAAAGTATTACTCAGATAACTAGTGAAGTACCACTGGGTCAGTCAGCCTTTTAGTCAGCCGCTCGGTCAACCAGTTAGTTAGCCAGTAAGTCCCCGTCGATTAGCCACTCCGTCACCAGTTGGTCAGCAATTGAGTTAATCAGAAAAATACTTTTGTTAAAACTATCTGCAAGGAAGCCAAAACCAAATATTTTTACTACGTTGTTTTTTGATCTGCAACAAAGCGCTAGACCTTGGTTGAGAGTCGATTTTTTCCGCGAGACTTGCTCAGAGTAAAATGCGCAGAGTCTTTATCAACTCGGGCTGAAAACACGGTTTTCCGATAAGTATCTGCAAACAATTAAAAACCAATTGTTTTGAATAGATTGTGTTGCAGCTGTAAGAAAACACTAAAATCTCCTTGATAGCTCATGTTTCCTGCGAAATTTAGCCAGATAGAGATTTGGGTCAAGTCTTGCTCAACTCGTCCTCAAAACACGGTTTTTCAAAAGGTATCGGTAAACAAGCGAAAACCAATTTTTTTGGATAGATTGTATTGAAATGTGTAAGAAAACACTAAGTTTGGTTTGATCCTTGATGTTTCCTGCCAAATTTGGCCACATACTGGAATGGGTCAAGTCTTTATCAACTCGCGCTGAAAACACGCTTTTCCGACAACTATCTGGAAACAACTAAAAACCATTTTTTTTAATAGATGGTGTTGCAATCTGTAAGAAAACATTAAAATTTCCTTGATACCCGATGTTTGCTGCGAAATTTGGCCCGATAGAGAGTTGGGTTAAGTCTTTCTCAACTCGCGCTCAAAACACGCTTTGGCAAAAAGTATCAGCAAACAAGCGAAAACCAACTTTTTTGGATAGATTGTTTTGAAAGGTGTAAGAAACCAGGAAAGTTTGCTTGATACCCATTTTTAAATGGGTCAAGTCTCGCTCAGCTGGTGGTGAAAACACGATTTTGCAAAAAGCATCTGCAAACAACCCAAAGCCAATTGGTTTTAATAGATTTTGTGGATATCTCTAAGAAAACACTAAAAATTGAGTGATACCTGCTGTTCCCTTCCAAATTTGGCCACAGAGTGAAATGGGTCGTCTTGCTCAAGTCTTGCTGAAAACACAGTCTTGGAAAAAGTATCTGCAAAGAACCCAAAAGCAACTTTTTTCAATGGATTGATTTGAGATTTGTATGAAAACACTAAAATTCGTTTGATACCCGATGTTTCCTGCAAAATTTGGCCAGAGAATGAAATGGGTCAAGTCTTGCTCAACTCGCGCAGGAAACATGGTTTTGAAGAGAGTATCTGCAATTAAGACAAAGGCAATTCTTTTGAATAGGTTGTCTTGAAAGCTGTGAGGAAACGCTAAACTCCACATGATATCCGCTGTTTCCTGCGAAATTTGGCCAGAGTGAAATGCGCCAAGTCAACCAGTCCACCAGTCAGTCAGCCCCTTCAAAGACCAGTCAGTAATTAATAAGTCAGTAAGTCAAACAGTCACTCATTCGGTCAGGTAGTAGTGAATTAGCCAGTCCTTCTCCAAACCGTAAGTGAAGCAGTATCCCAGTCAGTCAGCAGGTCAGGTACCCAGTGAGTTAGTCAACTGGTCATTCAGTCCAGCAGTTTTCTGTCAGTTAGCCAATCAGTAAGACAGTCAGTCACCAGTCGGTCAGCGAGTCAGTTAACCAGTCAGTCAAATAGTTAGTCAACTAATCAGTCGTTAGGAGTTACTGAGTCAGTTAACTGGTCAGTCAGCTGCTCAGACACCACCGAGGAAGTCGACCAGTCAGTCAGACAGTCAGTAAGTCAGGAAGTCGGCTGACCAGACAGATAGCCACTCAAGTCAGCCAGTCAGTCAACCAGTGACCTCCTCACCAGTCAAGCAGCCACTCACCCACCAGTCGGTCACCCAGTCAGCTAACCAGTGAGATACCCAGTTAAGTACCATTCAATCAGTCAACCCTTTCGTATTCCAGTCGGCCTACCATGCAGTCAACCAGTCAGTCACCAATCATTAAGCCACTCAGTCTCCAGTCCTTCAGCCAGTCAGTTAACCAGTCCTATAGCCAGTCAAGTACCACTGGGTCAGTGAACCATTTGGTTAAGCGGACGGTAAACCCGCCACTCGGCCAGTCAATCACCAATTAATTAGTCAATCATTCACCAGTCGGTCAGGAGCTCAGTTAACCAGTCAATCGAGGAAGATCGAGTCAGTCAACACCTCGGTCAGCCAGTCAGTCACCAGTCAATTAGCCACTCAGTCACAAGTCCGTCAGCCAGTCAGTTAACCAGTCACATACCCAGTCAATTACCCCTGCGTCAGTCAACCATTCAGTCAACAAGCTACTCAACCAGTCGGTCACCAGTTAACTAGTCACTCATTCACTAGGCGATCAGCAAGTCAGTTAACCGGTGAGATAACCAATCAAGTACCATTGAGTTAGTCAACCACGCAGTCACAGGTCAATTAGCCACTTAGTCACCAATCGGTCAGCAAGTCAGCAAGTCAGTTAACCTGACTTGCTGAGTACATATCGGTCAGCCAGTCCGTTACCCAACCAGTCATATAGCCCGTCAAGTACCACTAGGTCAGTCATTCACTCAGTCAAGCAGACAGTCAACCAGTTACTCAGCGAAACAGTCACCAGTCAGTTAGTGACTCATTCACCAGTCGTTCAGCAAGTCAGTTAACACGTCAGATAGCCAATCAAGGACCATTGAGTTAGTCAACCTATCATTCAGCCAGTCAGTCAACCACGTAGTCTGCCACTGACTCACCAGTCAATTAACCACTCAGTCACCAGCCGGTCACCCAATCAGTTAACAAGTCAGAGAACCAGCCAATTACCATTTGAACGTCCGAACGATGCTGACTGGACTTACCAAGGACATACGCAACATTGATGGGGTACGCAAAACAGCTGTCATCAGCAGAGGATTGGTTAGGCTCAAAGTTGATATCGCTGCTTTACAGGAAACGCGGATAGCTGGTTGCTAAGCCTAACGGAGAAGGAATACACATTTTTCTGGCAGGGTAGAGATGAAGATGAGCCTAGAGTACATGGAGTTGGTTTTGCTTTCAGCAACAAGCTAGTACAGATGGTGGAGCCGGGCTCAACCAAGTCTCAGCGCTTCATGCACATAAAACTCAATACCGATCTAGGTCCCACCAATTTGCTTACTGTCTACGCTCCCACCCTGACTTCGAGTACCGATGCCAAGGATACCTTTTACAGCCAATTGGACGATGCGATAAAACATATCCCAGGTAACGAGGTGCTGATTCTACGCAGCGACTTCAACGCTAGAGTGGGCAACGATCAAGGCTCCTGGCCTGATTGTCTTAGTCACTTTGGTGTTGGCAAATGCAATGAAAATGGTCAACGCCTTCTGGAGCTTTGCACCTATCTTCATCTCTGTATTACAAACACATTCTTTGGCGTGAAGCTGCATCATAGGTTCTCTTGCATTTACCCCAGATCTAAAAACTGGCACCAACTCGACCTCATCATCTCAAGACGGGAACACCTTAATAGCATTCGTACCACAAGGGCATACCACAGTGATGATTGTGACAGTCATCACTCCCTTGTCTGCACCAAGATCTAGTTACGTCCAAAGAAGTTCCATCGTGTCAAACAATCTGCTACACTTCGCATTAATGCTTCTGCCACCGCCATCCCTGAAAATGTCTATATTCAACGACATCCTGAGCTCGAAACTCGGAGACTGCCTGGAACTTAACACAGAGGATTACTGGAGCCATATCAAGGATACCACCCTTGCTGCAGCATTAAAGGCCTTTGGCAAGAGTGTACGCAGAAGCCAGGATTGGTTCAACGCAAACATCGCGACTCTCCAGCCGCTCATCGAAGCAAAGAGGACTGCCCTGCAGAAGTACCAGCGTAATCAATCACCTAGCTCTTTGGAGGCACTTCGGGAGGCAAGGCGTCGTGTGAATGCAAAATGTAAGATCTTTGTGCTAACAACTTTTGGATGAATCTCTGTGCTGAAATCCAGTCAGCGGCTGACACTGGAAATTCCAGGGGCCTGTTCACCCTAATAAGACAGCGCAGATTGAGGTGGCTCAGTCATGTGTACCGGAGGGAGAATGGGCGAATCCCTAAGAATCTGCTGTATGGCGAGTTGGAATCCGGTTCGAGGCCTATTGGCAGACCCAAGCTGCGTTTCAAGGACGTATGCAAGAGAGATATGCTCGCCACTGGCCTACCAACAGATAACTGGGAGCTACATGCTGCAGATCGGAGCGATTGGAGGTCTGTGTGCAGTCTGGCACTCTAGGTGGTAGAGGAAAGGCTGAAAGCTATAGCCGATGATAGAAGAGCTAAGAGAAGAGCAGCAATGAACAAAGCAATGTGTGCATTGGATGCGCACGTGTCTGCCGGTCTAGAATTGGGCTCTTTAGCCACAACACAAAGTGTTTATCGCAGTTGCGCTAGTCATGGACATGGTCCGACGACTGCCTACTAGTCAACCATTCGGTCAACCAGCTAATCAACCAGTCAGTCATCAGTTAACTAGTCACTCATTCACCAGGCGATCAGCAAGTCAGTTAACCAGTCATATAGCCAATCAAGGACCACTGAGTTAGTAAACTTATCATTCAGCTAGTCAGTCAAACACGTAGTCAGCCACTGACTCACCAGTCAATTAATCACTCAGTCACCAGCCGGTCACCTAGTCAGCTAACCAGTCAGAGAGCCAGTCAAGTACCACTGGGTCAGTGAACCTTTCAGTCAGTGGGTCAGTCGGCCAGCCAATCAGCCAGTCAGCCAATAAGCCACTCAGTCCCCAGTCGGTCAGTAAGTCAAAGTATTACTCAGATAACTAGTGAAGTACCACTGGGTCAGTCAGCCTTTTAGTCAGCCGCTCAGTCAACCAGTTAGTCAGCCAGTAAGTCCCCGTCGATTAGCCACTCAGTCACCAGTTGGTTAGCAATTGAGTTAATCAGAAAAATCCTTTTGCTAAAACTATCTGCAAGCAAGCCAAAACCAAATATTTTTACAACATTGTGTTTAGATCCGTAACAAAGCGCTAGACCTTGGTTGAGTGTCGATTTTTTTCCGCGAGACTTGCTCAGAGTAAAATGCGCAGAGTCTTTATCAACTCGGGCTGAAAACATGGTTTCCCGAAAAGTATCTGCAAACAATTAAAAACCAATTTTTTTGAATAGATTGCGTTGCAGCTGTAAGAAAACACTAAAATCTCCTTGATAGCTCATGTTTCCTGCGAAATTTAGCCAGATAGAGATTTGGGGCAAGTCTTGCTCTACTCGTCCTCAAAACACGGTTTCGCAAAAAGTATCAGCAAACAAGAGAAAACCAACTTTTTTGGATAGATTGTATTGAAATGTGTAAGAAAACACTAATTTTTGTTTGATTCTTGATGTTTCCTGCTAAATTTGGCCACATAGTAGAGTGGGTCAAGTCTTTATTAACTCCCGCTGAAAACACGCTTTTCTGACAAGTATCTGCAAACAACCCAAAACCATTTTCTTTAATAGATGCTGTTACAATATGTAAGAAAGCACAAAAATTTCCTTGATACCCAATGTTTCCTGCGAAATTTGGCCCGATAGAGAGTTGGGTTAAGTCTTTCTCAACTCGCGCTCAAAACACGCTTTGGTAAAAAGCATCAGCACACAAGCGAAAACCAACTATTTTGGATAGATTGTATTGAAATGCGTAAGGAAACACTAAGGTTTGGTTGATCCTTGATATTTCCTGCCAAATTTGGCCACATAGTAAAATGGGTCAAGTCTTCCTCAACTCGGGCTGAAACCACGTTTTTGTAAAAGGTATCTGGAAACAACCCCAAACCCATTTTTTTGAATAGATTGTGTTGCAATCTGTAAGAAGACACTAAAATTTCCTTGACACCCAATGTTTCCTGCGAAATTTGGCCAGATAGAGATTAGAGCCAAGTCTTGCTCAACTCGCGCTCAAAACACGGTTTTGCTAAAAGTATCAGCAAACAAGCAAAAACCATCTTTTTTAGATAGATTGTATTGAAATGCCTAAGACAACACTAAGTTTTTGTTGATTCCGCGAGGTTTCCTAACAAATTTGGCCACATAGTAGAATGGGTCAAGTCTTGCTCAACTCGTGCTAAAAACACGGTTTTGGAAAAAGTATCTGGAAACAACCCCAAACCAATTGTTTTGAATAGATTGTGTTGAAATCTGTAAGAAAACGTGAAAATTTGCTTGATACCCGATGTTTCCTGCGAAATTTGGCCAGAGAGTTAAATGGGTCGTCTTGCTCAACTGGTGCTGAACACATGATTTTGCAAAAAGCATCTGCAAACAACCCAAAACCTATTGTTTTCAATAGATTGTGTTGAAATCTCTAAGAAAACACTAAAAATTGAGTCATGCCTGCTGTTGCCTTCCAAATATGGCCACAGATTGAAATGGGTCAAGTCTTGTTCAACTTTTCTTGAAAACAAGATTTTGGAAAAAGTATCTGCAAAGAACCCAAAACCAACTTTTTTCAATGGATTGTTTTGAAATTTGTACAAAAACACTAAAGTTTGGTTGATACCCGATGTTTCCTGCAAAATTTGGCCAGAGAATGAAATGGGTCAAGTCTTGCTCAACTCGCGCAGGAAACATAGTTCTGATAAAGGTATCTGCAAAAAAGACAAAGGCGATTCTTTTGAATAGGTTGTCTTGAAAGCTGTGAGAGAACGCTACAATCCAAATGATATCCACTGTTTCCTGCGAAATTGGGTCAGAGTGAAATGCGCCAAGTTCAGTCAGCCCCTTCAAAGGCCAGTCAGTAATTAAGTCAGTAAGTCAGCCAGTCACTCACTCGGTCAGGTAGCAGTGAATTAGCCAGTCCGTCACCAAACCGTGAGTGAAGCAGTAACCCAGTCAGTCAGCAGGTTAGGTACCGAGTCAGTCAGTCAACTAGTCATTCAGTCCAGCAGTTTTCTGTCCGTAAGCGAATCAGTAAGACAGTCAGTCACCAGTTGGTCAGCAATTGAGTTAATCAGAAAAAAACTTTTGCAAAAGCTATCTGCAAGAGAGCCAAAACCAAATACTTTTACTACATTGTGTTTAGATCAGTAAGAAAGCGCCAAAATTTGATTGAGACCCGATGTTTTCCCAGACACTTGGCCAGATAGTGAAATGCGCCAAGTCTTTCTCAACTCGGGCTGAAAATACGGTTTTCCGAAAAGTATCTGCAAACAACCCAAAGGCAATTTTTTGAAATAGATTGTGTTGCAATCTGTAAGAAAACACTAAATTTTCCTTGATACCCGATATTTTCTGCGAAATTTAGCCAGACAGTTATTTAGGTCAAGTCTTGCTCAAATCGCGCTCAAAACACGGTTTTGCGAAAAGTATCAGCAAACACGCAAAAACCAACTTTTTGGATAGATTGTATTGAAATGTGTAAGAAAACACTAAGGTTTGGTTGATCCGCGATGTTTCCTGCCAAATTTGGCAACATAGTAAAATGGGTCAAGTCTTGCTCAACTCGCGCTGAAAGCACGCTTTTCCGAAAAGTATCTGCAAACAACCCAAAACCAATTTTTGGAGTAGATTGAGTTGCAATCCGTAAGAAAAAACTAAAATCTCCCTCATACCCGATGTTTCCTTCGAAATTTGGCAAGATAGAGATTTGGGTCAAGTCTTGCTCAACTCGCGCTCAAAACACGGTTTTGCAAAAAGCATCCGCAAAAGTTCCAAAACCAATTGTTTTCAATAGATTGTGTTGAAATCTCTAAGAAAACACTAAATATTGAGCTATACCTGCTGTTGCCTTCCAGGTTTAGCCACAGAGTGAAATGAGTCAAGTCTTGCTCGACTCTTGCTGAAGACACGGTTTTGGAAAAGGTATCTGCAAAGAACCCAAAACCAAATTTTTCCAATGGATTTTTTTAAAATTTGTACGAAAACACTAAACTTCGGTTGATACCCGATGTTTCCTGCAAAATTTGGCCAGAGAATGAAATGGGACAAGTCTTGTTCAACTCGCGCAGGAAACATTATTTTGATAAAAGTATCTGCAAACAAGACAAAGACGATTCTATTGAATAGGTTGTCTTGAAAGCTGTGAGAAAACGCTAAAATGCACATGATATCCGCTGTTTCCTGCGAAATTTGGCCAGAGTAAAATGCGCCAAGTCCACCAGTCAGTCGGCCCCTTCAAAGGCCAGTCAGTAATTAATAAGTCAGTAAGTCAACCAGTCACTCAGTCGGTCAGGTAGCAGTGAATTAGCCAGTCTGTCACCAAACCGTGAGTAAAGCAGTAACCCAGTCAGTCATCAGGTCAGGTACCCAGTAAGTCAGTCAACTAGTCATTCAGTCCAGCAGTTTTCTGTCAGTTAGCCAATCAGTACGACGATCAGTCACCAGTTGGTCTGCAATTGAGTTCATCAGAAAAAACACTTTTGCAAAAACCATCTGCAAGAGAGCCAAAACCAAATATTTTACTACATTGTCTTTAGATTCGTAAGAAAGCGCTAAAATTTGATTGAGACTTGATGTTTTCCGCGAAACTTGGTCAGAGAGTGAAATGCGCCAAGTCTTTCTCAACTTGGGCTGAAAACACGGTCTTCCGAAAAGTATCTGCAAACAACCCAAAAGCAACTTTTTTGAATAGATTCTGTTACAATCTGTTAGAAAACACTATAATTTCGCTGATACTCGATGTTTCCTGCGAGATTTGTCCAGATAGAGATTTGGGTCAAGTCTTGCTCAACTCGCGCACAAAACACGGTTTTGCAAAAAGTATCAGCAAACTAGCGAAAACCAACTTTTTTCAATAGATTGTATTGAAATGTGTAAGAAAACACTAAGTTTTGCTTGATGCGCGATGTTTCCTGCCACATTTGGCCACTTAGTAGAATGGGTCAAGTCTTGCTCAACTCGTGCTGAAAACACGGTATTGCAAAAAGTATCTGGAAAGAAGCCCAAACCAATTGTCTTGAATAGATTGTGTTGAAATCTGTAAGAAAACATGAAAATTTGCTTGATACCCGATGTTTCCTGCAAAATTTGGCCAGAGAGTTCAATGGGTCAAGTCTCGCTCAGCTGGTGGTGAAAACACGATTTTAAAAAAAGCATCTGCAAACAACCCAGAGCCAATTGGTTTTAATGGATTGTGTGGATATCTGTAAGAAAACACTAAAAATTGACTGATACCTGCTGTTCCCTTCCAAATTTGGCCACAGAGTGAAATGGGTCGTCTTGCTCAAGTCTTGCTGAAAACACAGTCTTGGAAAAAGTATCTGCAAAGAACCCAAAAGCAACTTTTTTCAATGGATTGATTTGAAATTTGTATGAAAACACTAAAGTTCGTTTGATACCCGATGTTTCCTGCAAAATTTGGCCAGAGAATGAAATGGGTCAAGTCTTGCTCAACTCGCGCAGGAAACATGGTTTTGAAGAGAGTATCTGCAATTAAGACAAAGGCGATTCTTTTGAATAGGTTGTCTTGAAAGCTGTGAGGAAACGCTAAAATCCACATGATATCCGCTGTTTCCTGCGAAATTTGGCCAGAGTGAAATGCGCCAAGTCAACCAGTCCACCAGTCAGTCAGCCCCTTCAAAGGCCACTCAGTAATTAATAAGTCAGTAAGTCAACCAGTCACTCAGTCGGTCAGGTAGCAGTGGTTAGCCAGTCCTTCTCCAAACCGTAAGTAAAGCAGTACCCCAGTCAGTCAGCAGGTCAGGTACCCAGTGAGTCAGTCAACTGGTCATTCAGTCCAGCAGTTTCCTGTCAGTTAGCCAATCAGCAACACAGTCAGTCACCAGTCGGTCAGCGAGTCAGTTAACCAGTCAGTCAACTAGTTAGTCAAACAATCAGATAGTCGATAGGAGCTACTGAGTCAGTTAACTCGTCAGTCGGCACCACCGAGGAAGTCAACCAGTCAGTCAGACAGTCAGTAAGTCAGGAGGTCTTCTGACCAGACAGATAGCCACTCAAGTCAGCCAGTCAGTCAGCCAGTGACTTCCTCACCAGTCAACCAGCCACTTACTCACCAGTCGGTCACCAAGTCAGCTAACCAGTGAGATACCCAGTCAAGTACCATTCAATCAGTCAACCCTTTCGTATTCCAGTCGGCCGACCATGCAGTCAACCAGTCAGTCATCAATCATTAAGCCACTCAGTCTCCAGTCCTTCAGCCAGTCAAGTACCACTTGGTCAGTGAACCATTTAGTTAAGCGGACGGTAAACCCGCCACTCGGCCAGTCAATCACCAATTAATTAGTCACTCATTCACCAGTCGGTCAGGAGCTCAGTTAACCAGTCAATCAAGTAAAATTGAGTCAGTCAACACCTCGGTCAGCCAGTCAGTCACCAGTCAATTAGCCACTCAGTCTCAAGTCCGTCAGCCAGTCAGTTAACCAGTCACATAGCCAGTCAATTACCCCTGCGTCAGTCAACCATTCAGTCAACCAGCTACTCAACCAGTCAGTCACCAGTTAACTAGTCACTCATTCACTAGGCGATCAGCAAGTCAGTTAACCGGTGAGATAACCAATCAAGTACCACTGAGTTAGTCGACCACGTAGTCAGCCAGTCAGTCACAGGTCAATTAGCCACTTAGTCACCAATCGGTCAGCAAGTCAGTTAACCTGACTTGCTGAGTACATATCGGTCGGCCAGTCCGTTACCCAACCAGTCACATAGCCAGTCAAGTACCACTAGGTCAGTCATTCACTCAGTCAAGCAAACAGTCAACCAGTTACTCGGCGAAACAGTCACCAGTCAATTAGTGACTCATTCACCAGTCGTTCAGGAAGTCAGTAAATACGTAAGATAGCTAATCAAGGACCATTGAGTTAGTCAACCTATCATTGAGCCAGTCAGTCAACCACGTAGTCTGCCACTGACTCACCCAGTCAGTTAACCAGTCAGAGAGCCAGTCAATTACCATTTGAACGTCCGAACGATGCTGACAGGACTTATCAAGGACATACGCGACATTGATGGGGTACGCAAAACAGCTGTCATTAGCAGAGAATTGGTTAGGCTCAAAGTTGATATCACTGCGTTACAGGAAACGCGTATAGCTGGTTGCTAAGCCTAATGGAGAAGGAATACACATTTCTCTGGCAGGGTAGAGATGAAGATGAGCCTAGAGTACATGGAGTTGGTTTTGCTTTCAGCAACAAGCTATTACAGATGGTGGAGCCGGGCTCAACCAAGTCTGAGCGCATCATGCACATAAAACTCAATACCGATCTAGGTCCCACCAATTTGCTTCCTGTCTACGCTCCAACCCTGACTTCGAGTACCTATGCCAAGGATACCTTTTACAGCCAATTGGACGATGCTATCAAACATATCCCAAGCAACGAGGTGCTGATTCTACTCGGCGACTTCAACGCTAGAGTGGGCAACGATCAAGGCTCCTGGCCTGATTGTCTTGGTCACTTTGGTGTTGGCAAATGCAATGAAAATGGTCAACGCCTTCTGGAGCTTTGCACCTATCATCACCTCTGTATTACAAACACATTCTTTGGCGTGAAGCTGCATCATAGGTTCTCTTGCACGTACCCCAGATCTAAAAACTGGCACCAACTCGACCTCATCATCTCAAGACGGGAACACCTTAATAGCATTCGTACTACAAGGGCATACCACAGTGCTGATTGTGACAGTCATCACTCTCTTGTCTGCACCAAGATCCAGTTACGTCCAAAGAAGTTCCATCGTGTCAAACAATCTGCTACACTTTACTGCAAGTAAACGGGAATTAGAAACCAGAAATTCACAGATGCTAAATATTCCTTTATCTAGAACCGCTACGGGGCAGAAGACTTTTTACTATAGGACAGTGAACATCTGGAATAATTTAAATAATGATATTAAGGTGTGCATCGATGTTAATAGTTTTAGGAGTAAGCTTAGAGGGGTGCTTTTAGATAAATTTAAGAGGGAGGAATGATATCCTAATGATTTTTAATTGTAACAAATTATTTGTATATGTTTTTATTTTTAGCTTTTCCTTTGTAATTGGCACTGAAAAGCCCCTTTGGGGAAGTGGTCAATAAACGTATGTATGTATGTATGTATGTATGTATGTATGTATGTGCCACCGCCATCCCTGAAAATGTCTCTATATTCAACGACATCCTGAGCTCGAGACTCGCAGACTGCCTGGAACTTAACACAGAGGATCACTGGAGCCATATCAAGGATACCACCCTTGCTGCAGCATTAAAGGCCTTTGGCAAGAATGTACGCAGAAGCCAGGATTGGTTCAATGCAGACATCGCGACTCTCCAGCCGCTCATCGAAGCAAAGAGGACTGCCCTGCAGAAGTACCAGCGTAATCAATCACCTAGCTCTTTGGAAGCACTTCGGGAGGCCAGGCGTCGTGTGAATGAAAAATGTAAGATCTTTGTGCTAACAACTTTTGGATGAATCTCTGTGCTGAAATCCAGTCAGCTGCTGACACTGGAAATTCCAGGGGCCTGTTTGAGGGTATGAAGAAGGCGAAACATCAACTGGTGAAATCATTACTGATAAATCAAGACTGATGGAGTGCTGGAAAGGCCCCTGGGCTTGACGGTATCTTGGCTGAACTCTTCAAATGCAGTGGAAACCAATTGTTCGACAATCTCCACCAGCTAATCTGCAAATGGTGGGAAGAGGGATACGTTTCCGAGGAGATGAGGGATTCTATTCTCTCAACCCTATACAAGAACAAGGGAGACCGCAGTGATCGCAACAATTACCGTGGCATCTCACTTCTGTGCATTGCTGGGAAGCTGTTTAACCGAGCAGCATTATATCGCCTTCAAAAATTCGTTGAAAGAGTGTACCCTGAATCCCAGTGTGTTTTCCGCTCTAATCGGTCGACTGTGGACATGATTTTCTCTTCGAGACAACTCCAGGAGAAGTGCAAAGAGCAACAATAGCCACTCTACTTTGCATCCATCGACTTGGCAAAGGCGTTCGATCTTGTCAGTAGAGACGGCCTTTTCAAGTCTCTGCCCTTACTTGGCTGTCCTCCTAAACTCCTGAGGTTCACCAAATCGTTCCTTGATGGGTATCGGGGTAAAGTGCAGTATGACGAAAATAGGTCTGAGGCATTCGATATAAACAGCGGCGTAAAATAAGTATGTGTGCTAGCCCCAACTCTCTTCAACATCTTCTTTTCAGTTTTACTGAATCATGCTTTCAAGTCCTCTGAAGAAGGCATCCTGATACCATCTCGTTCTGATGGTAAACTCTTCAACCCTGCAGGCCTTAGAGCCAAGACCAAAGTGCGCAAGGTAGCCATCCGTGACCTTCTCTTTACCGATGATGTTGCCTTCGTTGCTCACTGCGCTGAAAATCTCCAAATCCTCCTCAATCAGTTTTCTGACGCATGTGAGTCCTTCAGACTTACAATCAGCGTAAAGAAAACGAAAGTCATGTCCCACGACAATGCAGCCACACCTGCCGTAACGATCAAAGACTACATCTTGGAAGCCGTCACACAGTTTACCTATCTCGGCTCCACCACCTCAAACAACAACTACTTTGAAGTGGAGATTGGAAAGAGAATTGGCAAGGCTGCAACCAAGATGACTAAGCTGTCTGCCCATGTCTGGGAGAACAACAAGTTAACTACCAAAACTAAAGTTGCTGTGTATCGTGCTTGCATCGTGAGCACCTTATTGTTTGGTAGCGAGTCTTAGTCTACCTACGCTAGTCAGGAGAAGCGCTAGAACATCTTCCATATGAGATGTCTTCGTCGCATCCTCTCCATCTCATGGACATATTAGGTCTCTAACAATGGGCTACTTGCAAGAGCCTATATCCCCTCGATGTCCACCCTGATAAGACAGCGGAGATTGAGGTGGCTCAGTCATGTGCACCGGAGGGAGGATGGGCGAATCCCTAAGAATCTGCTGTATGGCGAGTTGGAATCCGGTTCGAGGCCTATTGGCAGACCCAAGCTGCGTTTCAAGGACGTATGCAAGAGAGATATGCTCGCCACTGGCCTGCCAACACATAACTGGGAGCTACATGCTGTAGATCGGAGTGATTGGAGGTCTGTGTGCAGTCTGGCACTCCAGGCGGTAGAGGAAAGGCTGAAAGCTATAGCCGATGATAGAAGAGCTAGGAGAAGAGCAACAATGAACGAAGCAACGTGTGCTCCAGTGGCATGTGTCTTCGTGTGCAGTGGATGCGGCCGTGTCTGCCGTTCTATAGTTGGGCTCTTTAGCCACGAGAGAAAGTGTTTGTCGCAATTGCGCTAGTCATGGACATGGTCCGACGACTGCCTAGTAGTCAACCATTCAGTCAACCAGCTAATCAACCAGTCAGTCAAGAGTTAACTAGTCACTCATTCAACAGGCGATCAGCAAGTCAGTTAAGCAGTCAGACAGCCAATCAAGGACCATGGTCAACGTATCATTCAGCCAGTCAGTCAACCACGTAGTCAGGCACTGACCCACCAGTCAATTAATCACTCAATCACCAGCCGGTCACCTTGTCAGCTAACTAGTCAGAGAGCCAGTCAAGTACCAATTGGTCAGTGAACCTTTGAGTCAGCGGATCAGTCAACCAGCCAGTCAGCCAGTCAGCCAATTAGCCACTCAGTCCCCAGTCGGTCAGTAAGTCAAAGTATTACTCATAATTAGTGAAGATATCTAGATAACTAGTGAAGTACCACTGGGTCAGTCAACCATTTAGTCAGCCGGTCAGTCAACCAGTTGATCAGCCAGTAAGTCCCCGTCGATTAGCCACTCAGTCACCAGTTGGTCAGCATTTGAGTTAATCAGAAAAATACCTTTGCTAAAACTATCTGCAAGCAAGGCAAAACCAAATATTTTTACTACATTGTGTTTAGATCCGTAACAAAGCGCTAGACTTTGGTTGAGAGTCGATGTTTTCCGCGAAACTTGGCCAGAGTAAAATGCGCAGAGCCTTTCTCAACTCGGGCTGAAAACACGGTTTTCCTAAAAGTATCTGCAAACAATTAAAAACCAATGTTTTTAAATAGATTGTGTTGCAATCTGTAAGGAAACACTAAAATTTCCTTGATAGCTCATGTTTCCTGCGAAATATAGCCAAATAGAGATTTGAGTCAAGTCTTGCTCAACTCGCCCTCAAAATACGGTTTTGCAAAAAGTATCAGCAAACAAGCGAAAACCAACTTTTTTGGATAGATTGTATTGAAATGTGTAAGAAAACACTAAGTTTTGGTTGATCCTTGATGTTTCCTGCCAAATTTGGCCACATAGTAGAGTGGGTCAAGTCTTTATCAACTCGCGCTGAAAACACGCTTTTCCGACAAGTATCTGCAAACAACCCAAAACCATTTTCTTTAATAGATGGTTTTACAGTATGTAAGAAAAAACTGAAATTTCCTTGATACCCGATGTTTCCTGCGAAATTTGGCCCAATAGAGAGTTGGGTTAAGTCTTTCTCAACTCGCGCTCAAAACACGCTTTGGCAAAAAGTATCAGCAGACAAGCGAAAACCAACTAATTTGGTTAGATTGTATTGAAATGTGTAATAAAGCCCTAAGTTTTGGTTGATCCTTGATGTCTCCTGCCACATTTGGCCACATAGTAAAGTGGGTCAAGTCTTCCTCAATTCGGGCTAAAACCACGCTTTTGTAAAAAGTATCTGGAAACAACCCCAAACCAATTTTTTTGAATAGATTGTGTTGCAATCTGTAAGAAGCCACTAAAATTTCCTTGACACCCAATGTTTCCTGCGAAATTTGGCCAGATAGAGATTAGGGTCAAGTCTTGCTCAACTCGCGCTCAGTCCTCAGTCTGTCCGAAAGTCGATTCACCAGTCAGAAAGCCAGTCAGGCACCATTGACACATTCCACAAATCAGTCAGAATTCAATTGCCAGTCAGTGACCGATAGTCACTGAGCTGATATCCTACCAGTGACTCAGTGCAACACTCAGCAAGTCAGTCACCAGTCTTTACCCAGTCACTTACCTGTCGGCCAGCAGGTCAGTCACCCAGTCAGGTAGCCATTCAGGCAGGCAGTAATAAAGCAAGTCAGTTGGCCAGTCGCCTGCCTGTTGATCAGCAATTTAGTCAACCCGTCAGTCAGCCAGTCACGTTTCAGATTGATAAAGAAAGGTTTTGCAAAAACTATCTTCAAACAGGGCTACAGATTCAGTTTTCATGAGATTGTAATCAAATCTTTCAGAAAACACTAAAATCCAGTTAAAAGGCAATGTTTTTTGGAAGATTTAGGCAAAGACTGAAATGCGCTTACTCTTGCCAAACTCACACTAAAACCATGGTATCTGTGTAGAAGCCAAACCAACTTTATTCAATTGATTGTGTCGCAATCTGTTGGTGTATTCTTATGGGTTCTGTTAAAACCAGGTGGTTGTGGCTTATTTGCAGATACATTTTGGAAAACTACATTTTGAGCACGAGCTGAGCAAGACTTGAAGCATCTCACCTTTTGGCCAAATTTTGCAGGAACCATCGCGTCACGAGCAAATTTCAATGATTTCTTACAGGTTTTAACACAATGTAGTCGAAAGAATTGCTTTTGGTTCGTTTGCGGATAGTTTTTGGAAGTCCGTCTTTTCAGGGCAAGTTGAGCAAGACTTGGCGCATTTCAGTCACTAAACCATTAGGTAAAAGAGAGTCGCTTATTCAGTTAGGCCATCAGCTACTCAGTCACCTATGAGTTGGCCACTTAGTCATCAGTCAGTCAGCGAGTAAGTTAAGCAGTGAAATAGCTAGTGACGTAGCAGCGAGACATTCAACCATTTAGTTAACACCAAGTCGCTAGTCACTAACCAGGAATTGTAACAGTCAGCAAGCCAGTCAATAAACAAGTCAGTCAGCCAGCAAGTCAGGTACAACTGACTCAGTTCAAAAGTAAGTCAACCGGTCAATTACCCAGTCAGTTAGCCAGTCAATCACCAAACCGTGAGCAAGGCAGTAATCAACTCAGTCAGCCACTCAGATATCCGGTAAGTCATTTAACTGGTCACTCAGTCAAGAAGTCCTCGGTCAGTTAGCCAATCAGTAAGCCAGTCAGCTACCAGTCGGTCGGCAAGTCAGTTAAACCGTCAGTCCCCCAATTAGTAGCCAACCGTCAGGAACCAGTGAGTTAGTTGGTCAGGAACCACCGTAGAAGTCAACCAGTCAGTCAGACACTCAGTCACCAGTCAATCACTCAGTCACCAGTCCGTCATAAAGTCAGTCACCAGTCGGCTACCAAGGGGGTAAAACATTCAGTCATCCCCTCACTTGGCAGTCAATCGGTGAGTCAGTTTGCCACTCATTCACCAATCGGTTATCAAGTCCGTCAACCATTTAAATACACAGTCAGATACCAGCAATTCACTCAATCACTCAGTCATCTAGTCACTAAACCAGTCAATCGCTATTACGGTCAGCCATCCAGCATAGAGGATAGTCACCCGGTCAAGCACCAGCAAGTGTGTGCGTCGGTCAGTCACTTAGCCCCTCAATCAACAAGTCAGTCAGCCAGACAGTAACCAGACTGTCAGAAAATAGTCAGCCAGTAATAAGTCTGTCAGCAAGTCAATCGCCCAGCCAATCAACTATTCATTGAGTCAGTTCGTCATCAGTCAAATATTTACTTAGACACAAGTTGGTAAAGGAGTCCGTCGACAAGTCAGCCAGTCAATCTCCAGTGAGATGCCATTAAGTCAGTCAGTCAACCATTGAGTCCATCAGTCACTCAGCCTCTCAGGTACCAGTGAGTCGATCAGCCAGTGCGTTGGCCAGTCAGTCACCAGTCAGTTTAGCCACTCAGTCACTAGTCGGTCAACAGGTCATTAACCCAGTCAAATAGCCAATAACGTACCAGGGAGTCAGTAAACCAATGAGTGACATAGACACTCGCCAGTCAGTAACCAGTAATCGCGTCAATCAGTCAACCAGTCACTCAGGTGGTCAAGTACCAATAAGTCAGTCAACAAATCAGTCAGCCAGTCACTCAGCTAGAAATTCCCCTAGTAAGTTACTAAGTCAGTCATCTGTTGGTCTGCATGGCTCTCAAGCAGTCAGTCACCGGTTCAGGTACCAGTAAGTAAGCAATTAACTGGTCAATCAGTCAGGCTGAGACACACTCCTGACTCAGTCAACTAGTCAGTCAACCAGCCAGTCAACCACGTAGTCAACCAATGACTTAACCAGTGAGTCACCCTTAGAGTCAGTCAGTCACTGAATTAGCCAGTCAGTCACTAGTCACTCAGCCAATCAATCAGTACTCAGTCAGCAAAGCACTGAGCCAGTCAGTCAGCCAGTCAGGTCCAATTGAGTATGTCAACCAATCCCTAATTTAGTTAGTCATTAGTCAGTTAGCCGGTCAGTGACCCAGTGAGTCACCAGTTGGCCAACACGTCAGTTCGCCAGTGAGTCAGCTTCTCAATCAACCATTCAGTGAACGAATGAGTAAGTGAATGAAATCTAGTGAGTTAGCCGGTCAAGGACTAGTTAGTAACTCGAGCAGTCAGTCACCAGTCAGTTAGCCAGTCAGTCGCAAGTCGGTCAGCAAGGAAGTCAACAGCCCGAAGGGCCAGTCAGGTAAAAACCCGTCCATCAAGCTGCCAGTGAGCCGGTCAGATACCAGTGAGTCGGTCAAGCAGTCAGTCAGCCAGTCAGTTGCCCAATTTTAAGTCAACCAGTCAGTCGGCTGATCAGGTACCAGTGAGTCAGTCAATTAGGCAGTGAATCTTTCGCTCAGCCGTCAGCTAGTCAGTCAGTCAATAGTCGGTCACGAGTAAGTTAACCAGTCTGATAAGCACTCAGGTACCAATGTCTTACTCAACCAGTCACTGAGTTAGTCGCCAGTCAGTAACCATCAACTAATTCAGTCAGTCAACCAGCTAGACAGCCAGTTAGTCAGCCTTCCAGGAACCAGTCTCTCACTCAACCAGTTAGTCGACCAGTCAGTCAGCGGATCAGGCACGAGTGCTACTCGACCAACTACCAATGAGTCAGTCAGTCAATCACCAATCAGTTAGTCATTTAATCGCCATTCGGTCAGCAGTGCAATCACCCAATGTCAGCTAATAAGTCTTCCATCAGTGATTCATTTAGCTAGTCACTTACCAGTCAATCGGCATCTCAGTTAACCAGGCAGTCAGCCAGTCAGTCAACCAACTAGTCAGACAGTAAGCCACTCAGCCGGTCAGCCACTCAGTCAACAATCGGGCAGCAAGTCAGTTAGCCAGTCAGAGAGCTAGTCAGTACTCCAGCTAGTCACCCAGACGGTCACCAATCAGATAGCCAGTCAGTCCTCAGTCTGTCCGAAAGTCGATTCACCAGTCGTAAAGCCAGTCAGGCACTATTGACACATTCCACCAATCAGTCAGAAATTCACTTAGTGAATTTCCAGTCAGTGACCGATAGTCAGTCGGCTGGTCTAATACCAGTGACTCAGTGCAACACTCAGCCAGTCAGTCACCACTCCTTAGCCAGTCACTCACCTATGGGCCAGCAAGTCAGTCAACCAGTCAGGTTCTTTCCTGTCGATCAGGAACTCAGCCAGTCCGTCAGTCAGCCAGTCACCTGCCAGTCACTAACAAGTCTTGCTCAACCCAGGTTGAAAAACAAGGTTTTGCAAAACCTATCGATAAACAGGGCCAGAGATACGTTTTTCATTAGATTGTGATAAAATCTGTCAGAAAATACTAAAATCCACTTAAAAGGGAATGTTTTCTGCAAGATTTAAGCAAAGACTGAAATGCGCTAAGTCTTCCTAAACACACGCGAAGAACATATTTGGCAAAAGTATCTGTGGACAAGCCAAACCCAATTTGACTCCATAAATTGTGTCGAAATCTGTAAAAAAACGGTAAAGTCCAGTTGATACCCAATGCCTCCTGCGAAATTTATCCAGAGCGTAAAATGCTTCAAGTGTTGCTCAAATTCGGCTGAAAATACGGTCTTGCAAAAAGTATCTATAAACGATCCAAAACCGATTTTTTTCCATTGGATTCTGTTAACGTCTGTGAGAGAGCACCACAATTTACTCGAGACCCCATGTTTCCTGCTAAGTTTGGCCAATCCGTAAATAGCGTCCACTCTTGCTCAACTCGCGCTGAAAATACGGTTTTGGAAAAGGCAAACAAGCCAAAGCCATTTTCGTTCACTATATTGTGTTGAAATCGAAAAGAATGTACTAAAATTCACCTGGAACCCGCTCTCTGGATCGAACAGTGGCCAGAGGCTAGGATGTGCCAAGTCTTGCTCAGCTCGCGCTCAAAATACCGTTCGCCAAAATGTATCTGCAAACAAGCCAAAACCACCTTTTTTCAACAGAATCCATAAAAATACACTAACATTTACCCGAGAAGCGATGTTTCCTGCAAAATCTGGCCAAAGTATGAAAGGCGCCAAGTCTTGCTCAGCTCGCGCTCGAAATACGGTTTTGCAAAAGATATCTGCAAATAGACCAAAACAGCCTCTTTGGAACAGATTGTGTTTAAATCCATAAGATTACACTAAAATCTACCTGAGAACCGATGTTTCCTGCAAAATTTGGCCAGAGGGTGGAATGCGCCATGTCTTGCTTAGCTCGCGCACAAAATACGATTTTGTAAAAAGTATCTGCAAAGAGGCCAAAACACTTTTTTTGAACAGAATGTGTTAAAATACGTAAGAATACACTAAAATTTACCTGAGACCCGATGTCTTGCGAGTTGAGGCCACAGCACGAAATGCGCCAAGTCTTCGTCAACTCGCCCATAAAATACGGTCTTCCAAAAAATATCACCAAACGAGCCAAAACCAATTCTTTCGGCTAAATATTGTTAAAAGCTTTAAGATATCATTAAAATTTACGTTAGACGGAATGCTTTCTGCAAAATTTGGCCAGAGGGTGATATGCGCCAAGTCTTGCTCAGCTCGCGCTCAAAATACGGTTTTCCAAAATGTATCTGCAAACAAGCCAAAGCAACCTTTTTTAAACAGAATCTATAAGAAGACATCAACATTTACCTAAGAACCGATGTTTCCTGCAAAATTTGGCCGGAGGGTGAAATGCGGCGTCTTGTTCAGCTCGCGCTTAAAATACGGTTTTGCAAAAAGTATCTGCAAAGAGGCCAAAAGCACTTTATTTCAACAGAATGTGTTAAAATACGTAAGAATACACTAAAATTTACCACAGACCCGATGTTTCTTGCGAAATGTGGCCACAGCTCTAAATGCGCCAAGTCTTAGTCAACTTGAATTAGTTCAATGCAATGAACAATAGTGTGACAACTTCATGACTTAAGCTCGTATGGTTCAAAAGTTAGTTAGGGTTAGGGTTAACGTCCCTCCTTGGTTCATATCCCCTCGGCGATTGTTCATATCCCAGTGACGATCGTTCATATCCCCTCGCAATCTTCCAACCCCTATAACTCTGCAGCTTCCGCATAAAATATGTTCTTGTTTTATACCAAATTAGTTGAATCCAATGACCAAAGAATGTAACTGAGTCATTTTGCAATGCAGGATACTCATATTTATTGCGCAAGTAGTTCAATCCTATGCCCAACAGTGTAATAGGATTCATGGCTTAAGCACGAATGGTGCAAAACTTAGTTAGGGCTAGGGTTAGGGTTAAGGAACCCTCTTCTAATTTCCGCCATCGTAGATTTTTTTCCAGGGGGATAACATGGTGCTTTTGGTCAAAATTTTGAGTGTCTAAAGCGCTTTCTTATTGTTTGATTATCATTAAAAAGGGTTACTATTGTGTGAAAAGTACTTTTTTTGGTGTAGAATTGGTTCTAAACACTTAAACCCTAGGTTAGGGATTTCAGTTTTTCAAAATTTAGATCGTCACAGTTCCAAAGACTGGAACTCTGTTATTCGTTATACTCATATTTATCACACGAGTAGTTCAATGGAATGCCTAACAATGTAACAAGTTTTATGGCTTCAGCAGGAAAGGGTTAAAAGTTACAGTGGGTTAGGTTTAACGCACCGTCTTTTCATTTCCGCCATCTTGGATTTTTTTCCAAAGGGGTAGTATGGTACTTTTGGTCAAAATTTTCAGTGTCTAAGACTCTTTGTTATTGTTTGATGACCATTTAAAAGTGTCACTGTTTTCTGATAAGTACTATTTTTGGTGTACAAATGGATATAAACACCTAAACCCTTACAGTCTTTCAAAATTTAGATGGTCACAGTAAAATTTGAGTGTATTCTTACGTATTTTAACACATTCTCTTCAAAAACCTTGTTTTGGCCTCTTTGCAGATACTTTTTGCGAAACCGTATTTTGAGCGCGAGATGAGCAAGACTTGTGCATTTCACCCTCTCGCCAAATTTCGCAGGAAACATCGGTGCTCAGGCAAAATTTGGTGTATTCTGATGTATTCTCTTAAAAAAGGGTGGTTTTGCCTTGTTTGCAGATACATTTTGGAGAACCGTATTTTGAGCACGGGCTGAGCAAGACTAGGTGCATCTCACCCTCTGGCCAAAGTTTGCAGGAAGCATCGCGTCTCGAGTAAATCTCAATGATTTCTTACAGGTTTTAACAAAATCTAGTCGAAAGAATTGTTTTTGGCTCGTTTAGGGATAGTATTTGGAAAACGGTATTTTCAGGGCAGGTTGAGCAAGACTTGGCGCATTTCAGTCACTCAACCATCAGGTACAATAGAGTCAGTCAGTCAGTAAGTCCATCAGCCAGTCAGTCACCTGTTAGTGTGCCACTTAGTGATCAGTCGGTCAGTGAGTCAGTTAAGCAGTCAAATAGCTAGTGAGGTAGCAACTAGACAGTCAACCAGTTATTTAACACTAAGTCGCTAATCACTAATCAGTAATTGTAACAGTCAGCCAGCCAGTCAATGAACAGGTCAGTCAGCCAGCTAGTTAGGTACCACTGACAGTTCAAAAGTAAGTCAACCGGTCAATTACCCAGTCAGTTAGCCAGTCAATCACCAAACCGTGAGCAAGGCAGTAATCCACTTAGTCAGCGACTCAAGTACCCGGTGAGTCAGTCAACTGGTCACTCAGTCAAGCAGTCCTCGCTCAGTTAGCCAATCAGTAAGCCAGTCAGTTACCAGTCGGTCAGCAATTCAGTTAACCCGTCAGTCCCCCAATCAGTAGCCAACCGTCAGGAACTAGTGAGTTAGTTAACTAGCCAGTCAGCTGGTCATGTACGACCGAAGAAGTCAACTAGTCAGTCAGACACTCAGTTAATAGTCACTCAGTCACCAGTCGGTTATCAAGTCAGTCACCAGTCGGCTACCACGGGGTAAAACAATCAGTCATCCACTCACTTGGTAGTCAATCGGACAGTCTGTTAGCCACTCATTCACCAATCAACCATCAACTCAGTCAACCCTTTAGATACACAGTCAAATACCAGCAATTCACTCAACCACTCAGTCATCTAGTCATTAAATCAGTCAATCGCTATTAAGATCAGCCATCCAGCCTAGCAGATAGTCACCCGGTCAAGCACCAGCAAGTCTGTGCGTCGGTCAGTCACTCAGCCCCTCAATCAACAAGTCAGTCAGCCAGTCAGTAAACAGACTGTCAGAAAATAGTCAGCCAGTAACAAGTCTGTCAGCAACTCAATCGCCCAGCCAGTCAACTAGTCAGTGACTCAGTCGGTCACCAGTCAAGTAGTTACTTACTCACAAGTTGGTAAAGGAGACAGTCGACAGGTTAGCCAGCGGGTCAGCCAGTCACTCTCCAGTGAGTTGCTATAAAGTCAGTCAGTCTAGCATTCAGTCAGCCAGTCACTCAGCCGCTCAGGTACCAGTGAGTCAGTGAGCCAGTGCGTTGGCCAGTCAGTCACCAGTCAGTTTAGCCACTCAGTCACTAGTCGGTCAACCGTTCATTAACCCAGCAAATAGCCAATCACGTACCAGTGAGTCAGTGAACCAATCAGTCGTATGGTCGCTCGCCAGTCAGTAACCAGTAATCGCGTCAGTAAGTCAACCAGTCACTTAGGTGGTCAGGTACCAATAAGTCAGTCAACAACTCAGTCACCCAGTCATTCAGCTAGAGATTCACCTAGTAAGTTATTAAGTCAGTCACCTATCTGCAAGGCTCTCAAGCAGTCAGTCACCGGTTCAGGTACCAGTAAGTAAGCAACCAACTGGTCAATCAGTTAGGCAGGAAGACAGTCGCCAATCAGTCAACTGGTCAGGCAACCAGGCAGTCAACCACGAGGTCAACAAATAACTTAACCAGTCAGTCACCCTATTAGCCAGTCAGTCACTGACTTAGCCAGTCAGTCACTAGTCAGTCAGCCAATCAATCAGTATTCAGTCAGCAAAGCACTCAGCCAGTCAGTCAGCTAGTCAGGTACAAATGAGTCTGTCAACCAATCCCTCATTTAGTCAGTCATTAGTCAGTTAGCCAGTCAGTGACCCAGTGAGTCACCAGTTGGCCAACACGTCAGCTGGCTAGTGAGTCAGCTTCTCAATCAACCATTCAGTGAACGAATGAGTCAGTGAATGAAATTTAGTCAGTTAGCCGGTCAAGTGCCAGTTAGTAAGTCGAGCAGTCATTCACCAGTCAGTTAGCCAGTCAGTCGCAAGTCGGTCATTAAGGAAGTCGACTACCCAAAGGGGCAGTTTGGAAAAAATCCGTCCATCAAGCTGCCAGTAAGCGGGTTAGATACCAGTGAGTCGGTCAAGCAGTCAGTCAGCCAGTCAGTCGTCCAATTTTTAGTCAACAAGTCAGTCGGCCGATCAGGTACCAGTGAGTCAGTCAATTAGGCAGTGAATCTTTCGCTCAGCCGTCAGCTAGTCAGTCAGTCAATAGTCGGTCACGAGTAAGTTAAGAAGTCAGATAGGTACTCAGGTAACAATGACTCAGTCAACCAGTCACTGAGTCAGTCAGTCGCCAGTCAGTAACCATTTACTCATTCAGTCAGTCAACCAGCTAGTCCGCAAGTTAGTCAGCCGTCCAGGAACCAGTGTCTCACTTAACCAGTTAGTCGACCAGTCAGTCAGCGGATCAGGCACCAGTGCTACTCGACCAACTACCAATGAGTCAGTCAGTCAGTCACCAATCAGTTAGTCATTTAATCACCATTAGGTCAGGAATACAATCACCCAATGTCAGCTAATAAGTCTTTCATCAGTGATTCATTTAGCTAGTCACTTACCAGTCAATCGGCATCTCAATCAACCAGGCACTCGGCCAGTCAGTCAACCAACTAGTCAGTCAGTAAGCCACTCAGCCGGTCAGCCACTCAGTCAACAATCGGGCAGCAAGTCAGTTAGCCAGTCAGAGAGCTAGTCAGTACTCCAGCTACTCAGCCAGACAGTCACCAATCAGATAGCCAGTCAGTCCTCAGTCTGTCCGAAAGTCGATTCACCAGTCGGAAAGCCCGTCAGGCACCACTGACACATTCCATCAATCAGTCAGAAACTCACTTGCCAGTCAGTGACCGATAGTCAGTCGGCTGGTCTAATACCAGTGACTCAGTGCAACACTCAGCCAGTCAGTCACCACTCCTTAGCCAGTCACTCACCTATGGGCCAGCAAGTCAGTCAACCAGTCAGTTAGCCAGTCAGGTAGGCAGCCATAAGGCAAGTCAGTTGGCTAGTCTCTTTCCTGTCGATCAGGAAGTCAGCCAGTCACCTGCCAGTCACTAACAAGTCTGCTCAAACCAGGTTGAAAAACAAGGTTTTGCAAAAACTATCTTTAAACAGGGCTAGAGATACATTTTTCATCAGATTGTGATGAAATCTGTCAGAAAATACTAAAATTCAGTTAAAAGGCAATGTTTTCTGCCAGATCTAGGCAAAGACTGAAATGCACTAAGTGTGAAATGCGCTAAGAACATGATTTGGCAAAAGTATCTGTGAACAAGCCAAACCCAGTTTGACTCGATAGATTGTGTCGAGATCTGTAAGAAAGCGCTTAAGTTTAGTTGATACCCGATGCCTCCTGCGAAATTTATCCAGAGCGTAAAATGCTTCAAGTGTTGCTCAACTTCAACTGAAAATACGGTCTTGCAAAAAGTACCTACAAACGATCCAAAACCGATTTTTCCATTGGATTCTGTTAGCGTCTGTGAGAGAGCACCACAATTAACTTGAGACCCCATGTTTCCTGCTAAGTTTGGCCAATCCGTAAATTGCGTCAGGTCTTGCTCAACTCGAGCTGAAAATACGGTTCTGCAAAAGGCAAACAACCCAAAGCCATTTTCGTTCACTATATTGTGTTGAAATCCGAAAGAATACACTAAAATTCACCTGGAACCCGCTTTCTAGATCGAACAGTTGCCAGAGGCCACGATGTGGCAAGTCTTGCTCAGCTGGCGCTGAAAATACCGTTTGCCAAAATGTATCTGCAAACAAGCCAAAACCACCTTTTATCAACAGAATCCATAAAAATACACTAACATTTACCCGAGAACCGATGTTTCCTGCAAAATTTGGCCAAAGTATCAAATGCGCCAAGTCTTGCTCAGCTCGCGCTCGAAATACGGTTTTGCAAAAGGTATCTGCAAACAGACCATAACAGCCTTTTTGGAAGAGAATGTGTTTAAATCCATAAGATTACTCTAAAATTTACCTGAGAACCGAATCCATTGAAAAAAGTTGCTTTTGGGTTGTTTGCAGATACTTTTTCCAAGACTGTGTTTTCAGCAAGACTTGAGCAAGACGACCCATTTCACTCTGTGGCCAAATTTGGAAGGGAACAGCAGGTATCACTCAATTTTTAGTGTTTTCTTAGACATATCCACCAAATCTATTAAAACCAATTGGCTTTGGGTTGTTTGCAGATGCTTTTTGCAAAATCGTGTTTTCACCACCAGCTGAGCGAGACTTGACCCATTTAACTCTCTAGCCAAATTTTGCAGGAAACATCGGGTATCAAGCAAACTTGCATGGTTTCTTACACATTTCAAAACAATCTATCCAAAAAAGTTGGTTTTCGCTTGTTTGCTGATACTTTTTGCCAAAGCGTGTTTTGAGTGCGAGTTAAGAAAGACTTAACCCAACTCTCTATCGGGCCAAATTTCGCAGGAAACATCGGGTATCAAGGAAATTTTAATGTTTTCTTACAGATTGCAACACCATCTATTAAAAAAAATGGTTTTGGGTTGTTTGCAGATAGTTGTCGGAAAAGCGTGTTTTCAGCGCGAGTTGATAAAGACTTGACCCATTCCAGTATGTGGCCAAATTTGGCAGGAAACATCAAGGATCAACCAAACCTTAGTGTTTTCTTACACATTTCAATACAATCTATCCAAAAAAGTTGGTTTTCGCTTTTTTACCGATACCTTTTGAAAAACCGTGTTTTGAGGACGAGTTGAGCAAGACTTGACCCAAATCTCTATCTGGCTAAATTTCCCAGGAAGCATGAGGTATCAGGGAGATTTTAGTGTTTTCCTACAGCTGCAACACAATCTATTCAAAACAATTGGTTTTTAATTGCTTGCAGATACTTATCGGAAAACCGTGTTTTCAGCCCGAGTTGATAAAGACTCTGCGCATTTTACTCTGAGCAAGTCTCGCGGAAAAAATCGACTCTCAACCAAGGTCTAGCGCTTTGTTACAGATCTAAACAGAATGTAGTAAAAATATTTGGTTTTGGCTTGCTTGCAGATAGTTTTAGCAAAAGTATTTTTCTGATTAACTCAATTGCTGACCAACTGGTGACTAAGTGGCTAATCGACGGGGACTTACTGGTTGACTGAGCGGCTGACTAAAAGGCTGACTGACCCAGTAGTACTTCACTAGTTATCTGAGTAATACTTTGACTTACTGACCGACTGGGGACTGAGTGGCTTATTGGCTGACTGGCTGACTGGCTGGTTGACTGATCCGCTGACTGAAAGGTTCACTGACCCAGTGGTACTTGACTGGCTCTCTGATTAGTTAGCTCTCTAGGTGACCGGCTGGTGACTAAGTGATTGACTGGTGAGTCAGTGGCTGACTACGTGTTTGATTGACTGGCTGAATGATACGTTTACTAACTCAATGGTCCTTGATTGGCTATCTGACTGGTTAACTGACTTGCTGATCGCCTGGTGAATGAGTGACTAGTTAACTGATGACTAGTTGATTAGATGACTGAGTGGTTGATTAGCTGGCTGACCGAATGGTTGACTAGTAGGCAGTCGTCGGACCATGTCCATGACTAGCGCAATTGCGACAAACACTTTCTCTCGTGGCTAAAGAGCCCAACTCTAGAACGGCAGACACGGCCGCATCCACTGCACACGAAGACACATGCCACTGGAACACACGCTGCTTTGTTCATTGCTGATCTTCTCTTAGTTCTTCTATCATCGGCTATAGCTTTCAGCCTTTCCTCTACCGCCTGGAGTGCCAGACTGCACACAGACCTCCAATCACTCCGATCTCGAGCATGTAGCTCCCAGTTGTCTATTGGCAGGCCAGTGCCGAGCATATCTCTCTTGGATACGTCCTTGAAACGCAGCTTGGCTCTGCCAATAGGCCTCGCACCGGATTCTAACTCGCCATAAAGCAGATTCTTAGGGATTCGCCCATCCTCCATCCGGTAGACATGACTGAGCCACCTCAATCTGCGCTGTCTTATCAGGGTGAACATCGAGGGGATATTGGTTCGTGCAAGTACCTCATTGTTAGATACCATGAGATGGAGAGGATGCGACGAAGACATCTCATATGGAAGATGTTCTAGCGCTTCTCCTGACTAGCGTAGGTAGTCCAAGACTCGCTACCAAACAATAAAGTGATCACGATGCAAGCACGATACACAGCAACTTTAGTTTGGGTAGTTAACTTGTTATTCTCCCAAACATGGGCAGACAGCCGAGCCATGTTGGTTGCAGCCTTGCCAATTCTCTTTCCAATCTCCACTTTAAAGTAGTTCTTATTTGAGGTGGTGGAGCCGAGATAGGTAAGCTGTGTGACGGCTTCCAGGATGTAATCTTAGATCGTTACGGCATGTGTCGCTACATTGTCCTGGGACGTGACTTTCGTCTTCTTTACGCTGATTGTAGGTCTGACGGCCTCATATGCGTCGGAAAACTGATTGAAGAGCATGATTGGAGTTTTTTTGAAGGTCACCGGTGACTACGTTGCGCACTTTGGTCTTGGCTCTAAGGCGTGCAGTGTCAAAGCCCGTCAGGCACCACTGACACATTCCACCAATCAGTCAGAAACTCAGAGCTGAGCAAGACTTGGCGTATCTCAGCCTCTGGCCAAATTTTGCAGGAAGCATCCCGTCTAGAGTAAATTTTAATTATATCTTACAGCTTTTAACAATATATAGCCGAACGAATTGGTTTTGGCTCGTTTGGGGATAGTCTTTGGAAGACCGTATTTTATGGGCGAGTTGAGCAAGACTTGGCGCATTTCGTGCTGAGGCCTCAATTCGCAAGACACGTCGGGTCTCAGGTAAATTCTTACGTATTTTAACACATTCTGTTCAATAAAACTGGTTTTGGCCTCTTTGCAGACAGGTTTTGCAAAACCGTCCTTTGAGCGCGACCTAAGCAAGACTTGGCGCATTCCACCCTCTGGCCAAATTTTGCAGGAAACTTCGGTTCTCAGGTAAATTTTAGAGTAATCAAAACCGTATTTCGAGCGCGAGCTGAGCAAGACTTGGCGCATTTGATACTTTGGCCAAATTTTGCAGGAAACATCGGTTCTCGGGTAAATGTTAGTGTATTTTTATGGATTCTGTTGATAAAAGGTGGTTTTGGCTTGTTTGCAGATACATTTTGGCAAACGGTATTTTCAGCGCCAGCTGAGCAAGACTTGCCACATCGTGGCCTCTGGCAACTGTTCGATCTAGAAAGCGGGTTCCAGGTGAATTTTAGTGTATTCTTTCGGATTTCAACACAATATAGTGAACGAAAATGGCTTTGGGTTGTTTGCCTTTTGCAGAACCGTATTTTCAGCTCGAGTTGAGCAAGACCTGACGCAATTTACGGATTGGCCAAACTTAGCAGGAAACATGGGGTCTCAAGTTAATTGTGGTGCTCTCTCACAGACGCTAACAGAATCCAATGGAAAAATCGGTTTTGGATCGTTTGTAGGTACTTTTTGCAAGACCGTATTTTCAGTTGAAGTTGAGCAACACTTGAAGCATTTTACGCTCTGGATAAATTTCGCAGGAGGCATCGGGTATCAACTAAACTTAAGCGCTTTCTTACAGATTTCGACACAATCTATCGAGTCAAACTGGGTTTGGCTTGTTCACAGATACTTTTGCCAAATCATGTTCTTAGCGCATTTCACACTTAGTGCATCTCAGTCTTTGCCTAGATCTGGCAGAAAACATTGCCTTTTAACTGAATTTTAGTATTTTCTGACAGATTTCATCACAATCTGATGAAAAATGTATCTCTAGCCCTGTTTAAAGATAGTTTTTGCAAAACCTTGTTTTTCAACCTGGTTTGAGCAGACTTGTTAGTGACTGGCAGGTGACTGGCTGACTTCCTGATCGACAGGAAAGAGACTAGCCAACTGACTTGCCTTATGGCTGCCTACCTGACTGGCTAACTGACTGGTTGACTGACTTGCTGGCCCATAGGTGAGTGACTGGCTAAGGAGTGGTGACTGACTGGCTGAGTGTTGCACTGAGTCACTGGTATTAGACCAGCCGACTGACTATCGGTCACTGACTGGCAAGTGAGTTTCTGACTGATTGATGGAATGTGTCAGTGGTGCCTGACGGGCTTTCCGACTGGTGAATCGACTTTCGGACAGACTGAGGACTGACTGGCTATCTGATTGGTGACTGTCTGGCTGAGTAGCTGGAGTACTGACTAGCTCTCTGACTGGCTAACTGACTTGCTGCCCGATTGTTGACTGAGTGGCTGACCGGCTGAGTGGCTTACTGACTGACTAGTTGGTTGACTGACTGGCCGAGTGCCTGGTTGATTGAGATGCCGATTGACTGGTAAGTGACTAGCTAAATGAATCACTGATGAAAGACTTATTAGCTGACATTGGGTGATTGTATTCCTGACCTAATGGTGATTAAATGACTAACTGATTGGTGACTGACTGACTGACTCATTGGTAGTTGGTCGAGTAGCACTGGTGCCTGATCCGCTGACTGACTGGTCGACTAACTGGTTAAGTGAGACACTGGTTCCTGGACGGCTGACTAACTTGCGGACTAGCTGGTTGACTGACTGAATGAGTAAATGGTTACTGACTGGCGACTGACTGACTCAGTGACTGGTTGACTGAGTCATTGTTACCTGAGTACCTATCTGACTTCTTAACTTACTCGTGACCGACTATTGACTGACTGACTAGCTGACGGCTGAGCGAAAGATTCACTGCCTAATTGAAAAACCGTGATTTGAAATTTGTATGAAAACACTAAAGTTCGTTTGATACCCGATGTTTCCTGCAAAATTTGGCCAGAGAATGAAATGGGTCAAGTCTTGCTCAACTCGCGCAGGAAACATGGTTTTGAAGAGAGTATCTGCAATTAAGACAAAGGCAATTCTTTTGAATAGGTTGTCTTGAAAGCTGTGAGGAAACGCTAAAATCCACATGATTTCCGCTGTTTCCTGCGAAATTTGGCCAGAGTGAAATGCGCCAAGTCAACCAGTCCACCAGTCAGTCAGCCCCTTCAAAGACCAGTCAGTAATTAATAAGTCAGTAAGTCAATCAGTCACTCAGTCGGTCAGGTAGCAGTGAGTTAGCCAGTCCTTCTCCAAACCGTAAGTGAAGCAGTATCCCAGTCAGTCAGCAGGTCAGGTACCCAGTGAGTCAGTCAAGTGGTCATTCAGTCCAGCAGTTTTCTGTAAGTTAGCCAATCAGTAAGACAGTTAGTCACCAGTCGGTCAGCGAGTCAGTTAACCAGTCAGTCAACTAGTTAGTCAAACAATCAGATAGTCGTTAGGAGCTACTGAGTCAGTTAACTCGTCAGTCAGCTGCTCAGGCCCCACCGAGGAAGTTGACCAGTCAGTCAGACAGTCAGTAAGTCAGGAGGTCGGCTGACCAGACAGCCACTCAAGTCAACCAGTCAGTCAACCAGTGACCTCCTCACCAGTCAACCAGCCACTCACCCACCAGTCGGTCACCAAGTCAGCTAACCAGTGAGATACCCAGTCAAGTACCATTCAATCAGTCAACCCTTTCGTATTCCAGTCGGCCTACCATGCAGTCAACCAGTCAGTCACCACTCATTAAGCCATTCAGTCTCCAGTCCTTCAGCCAGTCAGTTAACCAGTCATATAGCCAGTCAAGTATCACTGGGTCAGTGAACCATTTAGTTAAGCGGACGGTAAACCCGCCACTCGGCCAGTATATCACAAATTAATTAGTCACTCATTCACCAGTCGGTCAGGAGCTCAGTTAACCAGTCAATCAAGTACGATTGAGTCAGTCAACACCTCGGTCAGCCAGTCAGTCACCAGTCAATTAGCCACTCAGTCACAAGTCCGTCAGCCAGTCAGTTAACCAGTCACATAGCCAGTCAATTACCCCTGCGTCAGTCAACCATTCAGTCAACCAGCTACTCAACCAGTCAGTCACCAATTAACTAGTCACTCATTCACTAGGCGATCAGCAAGTCAGTTAACCGGTGAGATAACCAATCAAGTACCACTGAGTTAGTCGACCACGTAGTCAGCCAGTCAGTCACAGGTCAATTAGCCACTTAGTCACCAATCGGTTAGCAAGTCAGTTAACCTGACTTGCTGAGTACATATCGGTCGGCCAGTCCGTTACCCAACCAGTCACATAGCCAGTCAAGTACCACTAGGTCAGTCATTCACTCAGTCAAGCAAACAGTCAACCAGTTACTCAGCGAAACAGTCACCAGTCAATTAGTGACTCATTCACCAGTCGTTCAGCAAGTCAGTTAACACGTCAGATAGCCAGTCAAGGACCGTTGAGGTAGTCAACCTATCATTGAGCCAGTCAGTCAACCACGTAGTCTGCCACTGACTCACCAGTCAATTAACTACTCAGTCACCAGCCGGTCACCCAGTCAGTTAACCAGTCAGAGAGCAAGTCTGAGCGCATCATGCACATAAAACTCAATACCGATCTAGGTCCCACCAATTTGCCTCCTGTCTACGCTCCAACCCTGACTTCGAGTACCGATGCCAAGGATACCTTTTACAGTCAATTGGACGATGCTATCAAACATATCCCAAGCAACGAGGTGCTGATTCTACTCGGCGACTTCAACGCTAGAGTGGGCAACGCTCAAGGCTCCTGGCCTGATTGTGTTGGTCACTTTGGTGTTGGCAAATGCAATGAAAATGGTCAACGCCTTCTGGAGCTTTGCACCTATCATCACCTCTGTATTACAAACACATTCTTTGGCGTGAAGCTGCATCATAGGTCCTCTTGCATGTACCCCAGATCTAAAAACTGGCACCAACTCGACCTCATCATCTCAAGACGGGAACACCTTAATAGCATTCGTACTACAAGGGCATACCACAGTGCTGATTGTGACAGTCATCACTCCCTTGTCTGCACCAAGATCCAGTTAAGTCCAAAGAAGTTCCATCGTGTCAAACAATCTGCTACACTTTACTGTAAGTAAACGGGAATTAGAAACCAGAAACTCACAGATGCTAAATATTCCTTTATTTAGAAGCGCTACGGGGCAGAAGACTTTTTACTATAGGACAGTGAACATCTGGAATAATTTAAATAATGATATTAAGGTGTGCATCGATGTTAATAGTTTTAGGAGTAAGCTTAGAGGGGTGCTTTTAGAAAAATTTAAGAGGGAGGAATGATATCCTAATGATTTGTAATTGTAACTTTAAATTATTTGTATATGTTTTTATTTTTAGCTTTTCCTTTGTAATTGGCACTGAAAAGCCCCTTTGGGGAAGTGGTCAATAAACGTATGTATGTATGTATGTATGTATGTATGTATGTATGTGCCACCGCCATCCCTGAAAATGTCTCTATATTCAACGACATCCTGAGCTCGAGACTCGCAGACTGCCTGGAACTTAACACAGAGGATCACTGGAGCCATATCAAGGACACCACCCTTTCTGCAGCATTAAAGGCCTTTGGCAAGAATGTACGCAGAAGCCAGGATTGGTTCAATGCAGACATCGCGACTCTCCAGCCGCTCATCGAAGCAAACAGGACTGCCCTGCAGAAGTACCAGCGTAATCAACCACCTAGCTCTTTGGAAGCACTTCGGGAGGCCAGGCGTCGTGTGAATGAAAAATGTAAGATCTTTGTGCTAACAACTTTTGGATGAATCTCTGTGCTGAAATCCAGTCAGCTGCTGACACTGGAAATTCCAGATGCATGTTTGAGGGTATCAAGAAGGCGACTGGGACCTACACAATCCAAGTCCTCACCACTCAAAACATCAACTGGTGAAATCATTACTGATAAATCAAGACTGATGGAGTGCTGGGTGGAATACTATAGCGAGCTCTATGGTAGATCGAGCTCTGTCCTTGACTGCATTGAAAGACTTCCCATCATGTTTGAACTAGATGAGACCCCCACCAAGGAAGATCTCTCAAAGGCAATCAGTCGCATATTGTCTGGAAAGGCCCCTGGGCTTGACGGTATCCCGGCTGAACTCTTCAAATGCAGTGGAAACCAATTGTTCGACAATCTCCACCAGCTAATCTGCAAATGGTGGGAAGAGGGATACGTTTCCCTGGAGATGAGGGATTCTATTCTCTCAACCCTATACAAGAACAAGGGAGACCGCAGTGATCGCAACAATTACCGTGGCATCTCACTTCTGTGCATTGCTGGCAAGCTGTTTAACCGAGTAGCATTATATCGCCTTCAAAAATTCGTTGAAAGAGTGTACCCTGAATCCCAGTGTGTTTTCCGCTCTAGTCGGTCGACTGTGGACATGATTTTCTCTTCGAGACAACTCCAGGAGAAGTGCAAATAGCAAAAATAGCCACTCTACTTTGCATCCATCGACTTGACAAAGGCGTTCGATCTTGTCAGTAGAGACGGCCTTTTCAAGACTCTGCCCTTACTTGGCTGTCCTCCTAAACTCCTGAGCTTCACCAAATCGTTCCATGATGGGTATCGGGGTACAGTGCAGTATGACGAAAACAGGTCTGAGGCATTCGATATAAACAGCGGCGTAAAACAAGGATGTGTGCTAGCCCCAACTCTCTTCAACATCTTCTTTTCAGTTTTACTGAATCATGCTTTCAAGTCCTCTGAAGAAGGCATCCTGATACCATCTCGTTCTGATGGTAAACTCTTCAACCCTGCACGCCTTAGAGCCAAGACCAAAGTGCGCAAGGTAGCCATCCGTGACCTTCTCTTTACCGATGATGTTGCCCTCGTTGCTCACTCCGCTGAAAATCTCCAACTCCTCCTCAATCAGTTTTCTGACGCATGTGAGGCCTTCAGACTTACAATCAGCGTAAAGAAAACGAAAGTCATGTCCCAGGACAATGCAGCCACACCTGCCGTAACGATCAAAGATTACATCTTGGAAACCGTCACACAGTTTACCTATCTCGGCTCCACCACCTCAAACAACAACTACTTTGAAGTGGAGATTGGAAAGAGAATTGGCAAGGCTGCAACCAACATGACTAAGCTGTCTGTCCATGTCTGGGAGAACAACAAGTTAACTACCCAAACTAAAGTTGCTGTGTATCGTGCTTGCATCGTGAGCACCTTATTGTTTGGTAGCGAGTCTTGGTCTACCTACGCTAGTCAGGAGAAGCGCTAGAACATCTTCCATATGAGATGTCTTCGTGGCATCCTCTCCATCTCATGGACATATTAGGTCTCTAACAATGAGGTACTTGCAAGAGCCTATATCCCCTCGATGTCCACCCTGATAAGACAGCGCAGATTGAGGTGGCTCAGTCATCTGCACAGGAGGGAGGATGGGCGAATCCCTAAGAATCTGCTGTATGGCGAGTTGGAATCCGGTTCGAGGCCTATTGGCAGACCCAAGCTGCGTTTCAAGGACGTATGCAAGAGAGATATGCTCGCCACTGGCCTGCCAACAGATAACTGGGAGCTACATGCTGTAGATCGGAGTGATTGGAGGTCTGTGTGCAGTCTGGCACTCCAGGCGGTAGAGGAAAGGCTGAAAGCTATAGCCGATGATAGAAGAGCTAGGAGAAGAGCAGCAATGAACGAAGCAACGTGTGCTCCAGTGGCATGTGTCTTCGTGTGCAGTGGATGCGGCCGTGTATGCCGTTCTAGAGTTGGGCTCTTTAGCCACGAGAGAAAGTGTTTGTCGCAATTGCGCTAGTCATGGACATGGTCCGACGACTGCCTAGTAGTCAACCATTCAGTCAACCAGCTAATCAACCAGTCAGTCATGAGTTAACTGGTCACTCATTCAACAGGCGATCAGCAAGTCAGTTAACCAGTCAGACAGCCAATCAAGGACCATGGTCAACGTATCATTCAGCCAGTCAGTCAACCACGTAGTCAGCCACTGACCCACCAGTCAATTAATCACTCAATCACCAGCCGGTCACCTCGTCAGCTAACCAGTCAGAGAGCCAGTCAAGTACCACTTGGTCAGTGAACCTTTGAGTCAGTGGATTAGTCAACCAGCCAGTCAGCCAGTCAGCCAATTAGCCACTCAGTCCCCAGTCGGTCAGTAAGTCAAAGTATTACTCATAATTAGTGAAGATATCTAGATAACTAGTGAAGTACCACTGGGTCAGTCAACCATTTAGTCAGCCGGTCAGTCAACCAGTTGGTCAGCCAGTAAGTCCCCGTCGATTAGCCACTCAGGCACCAGTTGGTCAGCAATTGAGTTAATAAAAAAAATACTTTTGCTAAAACTATCTGCAAGCAAGCCAAAACCAAATATTTTTACTACATTGTGTTTAGATCCGTAACAAAGCGCTAGACTTTGGTTGAGAGTCGATGTTTTCCGCGAAACGTGGCCAGAGTAAAATGCGCAGAGTCTTTCTCAACTCGGGCTGAAAACACGGTTTTCCGAAAAGTATCTGCAAACAATTAAAAACCAATGTTTTTGAATAGATTGTGTTGCAATCTGTAAGAAAACACTAAAATTTCCTTGATAGCTCATGTTTCCTGCGAAATTTAGCCAGATAGAGATTTGGGTCAAGTCTTGCTCAACTCGCCCTCAAAACACTGTTTTGCAAAAAGTATCAGGAAACAAGCGAAAACCAACTTTTTTGGATAGACTGTATTGAAATGTGTAAGAAAACACTAAGTTTTGGTTGATCCTTGATGTTTCCTGCCAAATTTGGCCACATAGTAGAATGGGTCAAGTCTTTATCAACTCGCGCTGAAAACACGCTTTTCCGACAAGTATCTGCAAACAACCCAAAACCATTTTCTTTAATAGATGGTGTTACAATATGTAAGAAAAGACTGAAATTTCCTTGATACCCGATGTTTCCTGCGAAATTTGGCCCGATAGAGAGTTGGGTTAAGTCTTTCTCAACTCGCGCTCAAAACACGGTTTTGTTAAAAGTATCAGCAAACAAGCGAAAACCAACTTTTTTAGATAGATTGTATTGAAATGCGTAGGAAAACACTAGGTTTTTGTTGATGCGCGATGTTTCCTGCCAAATTTGGCCATATAGTAGAATGGGTCAAGTCTTGCTCAACTCGTGCTAAAAACACGGTTTTGTAAAAAGTATCTGGAAACAACCCAAACCAATTATTTTGAATAGATTGTGTTGAAATCGGTAGGAAAACATGAAAATTTGCTTGATACCCGATGTTTTCTGCGAAATTTGGCCAGAGAGTTAAATGGGTCGTCTTGCTCAACTGGTGCTGAACACATGATTTTGCAAAAAGCATCTGCAAACAACCCAAAACCTATTGTTTTCAATAGATTGTGTTAAAATCTCTAAGAACACACTAAAAATCGAGTCATGCCTGCTGCTGCCTTCCAAATTTGGCCACAGAGTGAAATGGGTCAAGTCTTTTTCAACTTTTGCTGAAAACAAGGTTTTGGAAAAAGTATCTGCAAAGAGCCCAAAACCAACTTTTTTCAATGGATTGTTTTGAAATTTGTATGAAAACACTAAAGTTTGGTTGATACCCGATGTTTCCTGCAAAATTTGGCCAGAGAATGAAATGGGTCAAGTCTTGCTCAACTCGCGCAGGAAACATGGTTTTGGCCTCTTTGCAGATACTTTTTGCGAAATCGTATTTAGAGCGCGAGATGAGCAAGACCTGGTGCAATTCACCCTCTCGCCTAATATCGCAGGAAACATCGGTGCTTAGGCAAATTTTGGTGTATTCTTATGTATTCTCTTAAAAAAAGGGTGGTTTTGCCTTGTTTGCAGATACATTTTGGAGAACCGTATTTTGAGCACGGGCTGAGCAAGACTAGGTGCATCTCACCCTCTGGCCAAAGTTTGCAGGAAGCATCGCGTCTCGAGTAAATTTTAATGATTTCTTACAGGTTTTAACACAATCTAGTCGAAAGAATTGGTTTTGGCTCGTTTCGGGATAGTATTTGGAAAACGGTATTTTCAGGGCAAGTTGAGCAAGACTTGGCGCATTTCAGTCACTCAACCATCAGGTACAATAGAGTCAGTCAGTCAGTAAGTCCATCAGCCAGTCAGTCACCTGTTAGTTTGCCACTTAGTCATCAGTCGGTCAGCGAGTCAGTTAAGCAGTCAAATAGCTAGTGAGGTAGCAGCGAGACAGTCAACCAGTTAGTTAACACTAAGTCGCTAATCACTAATCAGTAATTGTAACAGTCAGCCAGCCAGTCAATGAACAGGTCAGTCAGCCAGCTAGTTAGGTACCACTGACTCAGTTCAAAAGTAAGTCAACCGGTCAATTACCCAGTCAGTTAGCCAGTCAATCGCCAAACCGTGAGCAAGGCAGTAATCCACTCAGTCGGCCACTCAAGTACCCGGTGAGTCAGTCAACTGGTCACTCAGTCAAGCAGTCCTCGCTCAGTTAGCCAATCAGTAAGCCAGTCAGTTACCAGTCGGTCAGCAATTCAGTTAACCCGTCAGTCCCCCAATCAGTAGCCAACCGTCAGGAACCAGTGAGTTAGTTAACTAGCCAGTCAGCTGGTCATGTACGACCGAAGAAGTCAACTAGTCAGTCAGACACTCAGTTAATAGCCACTCAGTCACCAGTCGGTTATCAAGTCAGTCACCAGTCGCCTACCACGGGGGTAAAACAATCAGTCATCCACTCACTTGGTAGTCAATCGGACAGTCTGTTAGCCACTCATTCACCAATCAATCATCAAGTCAGTCAACCCTTTAGATACACAGTCAAATACCAGCAATTCACTCAACCACTCAGTCATCTAGTCATTAAATCAGTCAATCGCTATTAAGGTCAGCCATCCAGCCTAGCAGATAGTCACCCGGTCAAGCACCAGCAAGTCTGTGCGTCGGTCAGTCACTCAGCCCCTCAATCAACAAGTCAGTCAGCCAGTCAGTAAACAGACTGTCAGAAAATAGTCAGCCAGTAACAAGTCTGTCAGCAAGTCAATCGCCCAGCCAGTCAACTAGTCAGTGAGTCAGTCGGTCACCAGTCAAGTAGTTACTTAGTCACAAGTTGGTAAAGGAGACAGTCGACAGGTCAGCCAGCTGGTCAGCCAGTCAATCTCCAGTGAGAAGCTATAAAGTCAGTCAGTCAAGCATTCAGTCAGCCAGTCACTCAGCCGCTCAGGTACCAGTGAGTCAGTCAGCCAGTGCGTTGGTCAGTCAGTCACCAGTCAGTTTAGCCACTCAGTCACTAGTCGGTCAACAGTTCATTAACCCAGCAAATAGCCAATCACGTACCAGTGAGTCAGTGAACCAATGAGTCATATAGTCACTCGCCAGTCAGTAACCAGTAATCGCGTCAGTTAGTCAACCAGTCACTCAGGTGGTCAGGTACCAATAAGTCAGTCAACAAGTCAGTCACCCAGTCATTCAGCTTGAGATTCACCTAGTAAGTTATTAAGTCAGTCACCTATCTGCAAGGCTCTCAAGCAGTCAGTCACCGGTTCAGGTACCAGTAAGTAAGCAACCAACTGGTCAATCAGTTAGGCAGGAAGACAGTCGCCAATCAGTCAACTAGTCAGGCAACCAGGCAGTCAACCACGAGGTCAACAAATAACTTAACCAGTCAGTCACCCTATTAGCCAGTCAGTCACTAGTCAGTCAGCCAATCAATCAGTAGTCAGTCAGCAAAGCACTCAGCCAGTCAGTCAGCCAGTCAGGTACAAATGAGTCTGTCAACCAATCCCTCATTTAGTCAGTCATTAGTCAGTTAGCCAGTCAGTGACCCAGTGAGTCACCAGTTGGCCAACACGTCAGCTGGCTAGTGAGTCAGCTTCTCAATCAACCATTCAGTGAACGAATGAGTCAGTGAAAGAAATTTAGTCAGTTAGCCGGTCAAGTGCCAGTTAGTAAGTCGAGCAGTCATTCACCAGTCAGTTAGCCAGTCAGTCGCAAGTCGCTCAGCAAGGAAGTCGACTGCCCAAAGGGGCAGTTTGGAAAAAATCCGTCCATCAAGCTGCCAGTAAGCGGGTTAGATACCAGTGAGTCGGTCAAGCAGTCAGTCAGCCAGTCAGTCGTCCAATTTTTAGTCAACAAGTCAGTCGGCCGATCAGGTACCAGTGAGTCAGTCAATTAGGCAGTGAATCTTTCGCTCAGCCGTCAGCTAGTCAGTCAGTCAATAGTCAGTCACGAGTAAGTTAAGAAGTCAGATAGGTACTCAGGTAACAATGACTCAGTCAACCAGTCACTGAGTCAGTCAGTCGCCAGTCAGTAACCATTTACTCATTCAGTCAGTCAACCAGCTAGTCCGCAAGTTAGTCAGCCGTCCAGGAACCAGTGTCTTACTTAACCAGTTAGTCGACCAGTCAGTCAGCGGATCAGGCACCAGTGCTACTCGACCAACTACCAATGAGTCATTCAGTCAGTCACCAATCAGTTAGTCATTTAATCACCATTCGGTCAGGAATACAATCACCCAGTGTCAGCTAATAAGTCTGCCATCAGTGATTCATTTAGCTAGTCACTTACCAGTCAATCGGCATCTCAATCAACCAGGCAGTCGGCCAGTCAGTCAACCAACTAGTCAGTCAGTAAGCCACTCAGCCGATCAGCCACTCAGTCAACAATCGGGCAGCAAGTCAGTTAGCCAGTCAGAAAGCTAGTCAGTACTCCAGCTAGTCAGCCAGACAGTCACCAATCAGATAGCCAGTCAGTCCTCAGTCTGTCCGAAAGTCGATTCACCAGTCGGAAAGCCCGTCAGGCACCATTGACACATTCCACCAATCAGTCAGAAACTCACTTGCCAGTCAGTGACCGATAGTCAGTCAGGTGGTCTAATACCAGTGACTCAGTGCAACACTGAGCCAGTCAGTCACCACTCCTTAGCCAGTCACTCACCTATGGGCCAGCAAGTCAGTCAACCAGTCAGGTAGCCAGTCAGGTAGGCAGCCATAAGGCAAGTCAGTTGGCTAGTCTCTTTCCTGTCGATCAGGAAGTCAGCCAGTCCGTCAGTCAGCCTGTCACCTGCCAGTCACTAACAAGTCTTGCTCAAACCAGGTTGAAAAACAAGGTTTTGCAAAAACTATCTTTAAACAGGGCTAGAGATACATTTTTCATCAGATTGTGATGAAATCTGTCAGAAAATACTAAAATTCAGTTAAAAGGGAATGTTTTCTGCCAGATGTAGGCAAAGACTGAAATGCACTAAGTGTGAAATGCGCTAAGAACATGATTTGGCAAAAGTATCTGTGAACAGGCCAAACCCAGTTTGACTCGATAGATTGTGTCGAGATCTGTAAGAAAGCGCTTAAGTTTAGTTGATACCCGATGCCTCCTGCGAAATTTATACAGAGCGTAAAATGCTTCAAGTGTTGCTCAACTTCAACTGAAAATACGGTCTTGCAAAAAGTACCTACAAACGATCCAAAACCGATTTTTCCTTTGGATTCTGTTAGCGTCTGTGAGAGAGCACCACAATTTACTTGAGACCCCATGTTTCCTGCTAAGTTTGGCCAATCCGTAAATTGCGTCAGGTCTTGCTCAACTCGAGCTGAAAATACGGTTCTGCAAAAGGCAAACAACCCAAAGCCATTTTCGTTCACTATATTGTGTTGAAATCCGAAAGAATACACTAAAATTCACCTGGAACCCGCTTTCTGGATCGAACAGTGGCCAGAGGCCACGATGTGCCAAGTCTTGCTCAGCTCGCGCTCAAAATACCGTTTGCCAAAATGTATCTGCAAACAAGCCAAAACCACCTTTTATCAACAGAATCCATAAAAATACACTAACATTTACCCGAGAACCGATGTTTCCTGCAAAATTTGGCCAAAGTATCAAATGCGCCAAGTCTTGATCAGCTCGCGCTCGAAATACGGTTTTGCAAAAGGTATCTGCAAACAGACCATAACAGCCTTTTTGGAATAGAATGTGTTTAAATCCATAAGATTACTCTAAAATTTACCTGAGAACCGAAGTTTCCTGCAAAATTTGGCCAGAGGGTGGAATGCGCTAAGTCTTGCTTAGGTCGCGCTCAAAGGACGGTTTTGCAAAACCTATCTGCAAAGAGGCCAAAACCAGTTTTATTGAACAGAATGTGTTAAAATACGTAAGAATTTACCTGAGACCCGACGTGTCTTGCGAATTGAGGCCTCAGCACGAAATGCGCCAAGTCTTGCTCAAGTCGCCCATATAATACGGTCTTCCAAAGACTACCCCAAACGAGCCAAAACCAATTCTTTCGGCTAGATATTGTTAAAAGCTGTAAGATATAATCAAAATTTACTCTAGACGGGATGCTTCCTGCAAAATTTGGCCAGAGGGTGAGATACGCCAAGTCTTGCTCAGCTCGCGCTCAAATACGGTTTTCCAAAATGTATCTGAAAAGAAGCCAAAACAACCTTTTTTAAACAGAATCCATATCAATACACCAACATTTACCTAACTTTCGTCTTCTATATGCTGATTGTACGTCTCAAGGTCTCACATGCGTGAGAAAACTGATTGAGGAACAATTGGAGTTTTTCAGCGCACTGAACAACGAGGGCAACATTATCGGCAAAGAGAAGGTCACGGATGGCTACCTTGCGCACTTTGGTCTTGGCTCTAAGGCGTGCAGGGTTGAAGAATTTACCATCAGAACGAGATCGTAAAAGGATGCCTTCTTCAGTGGACTTGAAAGCATGATTCAGTAGAACTGAAAAGAAGATGTTGAAGAGAGTTGGGGCTAGCACACATCCTTGTTTTACGCCGCTGTTTATATCGAATGCCTCAGACCTGTTTTCGTCATACTGCACTGTACCCCGACACCCATCATGGAACGATTTAATGAGGCTCAGGAGTTTAGGAGGACAGCCAAGTAAGGGCACAATCTTGAAAAGGCCGTCTCTACTGACAAGGTCGAACGCCTTTGTCAAGTCGATGAAAGCAATGTAGAGTGGCTTTTGTTGCTCTTTGCACTTCTTCTGAAGCTGTCTCAAAGAGGAAATCATGTCCACAGTCGACCGATTAGAGCGGAAACCATTGAAAGGCTTCTCATCACGTTTGAACTAGATGAGGCCCCCACCAAGGATGATCTCTTAAATACAATCAGTCACGTATCGTCTGCAAAGGCCCCTGGGCTTGACGGTATCCCGGCTGAGGTCTTCAAATGCAGTGGAAACCAATTGTTCCACAATCTCCACCAGCTAATCTGCAAATGCTGGGAAGAGGGATACGTTTCCTTGGAGATGAGGGATTCCATTTTCTCAACCCTATACAAGAACAAGGGAGACCGCAGTGATGGCAACAATAACCGTGGCATCTCACTTCTGTGCATTGCTGGCAAACTGTTTCACCGAGTAACATTAAACCGCCTTCAAAAGATCACTGAAAGGGTGTACCCTTAATCTCAGTGTGGTTTCCGATCTAATCGGTCGACTGGGGACATGATTTTCTCTTTGAGACAACTCCAGGAGAAGTCCAAAGAGCAACAATAGCCACTGTACATTGCATTCATCGACTTGACAAAGGCGTTCGACCTTGTCAGTACAGACGGCCTTTTCAAGATTCTGCCCTTACTTGGCTGTCCTCCTAAACTTTTGTGCTTCATCAAATCGTTCCTTGATGTTTCCTGCCACATTTGGCCACATAGTAAAATGGGTCAAGTCTTCCTCAACTCGGGCTAAAACCACGCTTTTGTAAAAAGTATCTGGAAACAACCCCAAACCCATTTTTTTGAATAGATTGTGTTGCAATCTGTAAGAAGACACTAAAATTTCCTTGACACCCAATGCTTCCTGCGAAATTTGGCCAGATAGAGATTAGGGTCAAGTCTTGCTCAACTCGCGCTCAAAACACGGTTTTGTTAAAACTATCCGCAAACAAGCGAAAACCGACTTTTTTAGATAGATTGTATTGAAATGTGTAAGAAAACCCTAAGTTTTTGTTGATGCCCGATGTTTCCTGCCAAATTTGGCCATATAGTAGAATGGGTCAAGTCTTGCTCAACTTGTGCTAAAAACACGGTTTTGGAAAAAGTATCTGGAAACAACCCCAAACCAATTATTTTGAATAGATTGTGTTGAAATCGGTAAGAAAACATGAAATTTATCTTGATACCCGATGTTTTCTGCGAAATTTGGCCAGAGAGTTAAATGGGTCGTCTCGCTCAACTGGTGCTGAACACATGATTTTGCAAAAAGCATCTGCAAATAACCCAAAACCTATTGTTTTCAATAGATTGTGTTAAAATCTCTAAGAACACACTAAAAATCGAGTCATGCCTGCTGCTGCCTTCCAAATTTGGCCACAGAGTGAAATGGGTCAAGTCTTTTTCAACTTTTGCTGAAAACAAGGTTTTGGAAAAAGTATCTGCAAAGAGCCCAAAACCAACTTTTTTCAATGGATTGTTTTGAAATTTGTATGAAAACACTAAAGTTTGGTTGATACCCGATGTTTCCTGCAAAATTTGGCCAGAGAATGAAATGGGTCAAGTCTTGCTCAACTCGCGCAGGAAACATGGTTTTGGCCTCTTTGCAGATAGCCAGTCAGCTAACCAGTGAGATACCCAGTCAAGTACCATTCAATCAGTCAACCCTTTCGTATTCCAGTCGGCCGACCATGCAGTCAACCAGTCAGTCACCAATCATTAAGCCACTCAGTCTCCAGTCCTTCAGTCAGTCAGTTAACCAGTCATATAGCCAGTCAAGTACCACTGAGTCAGTGAACCATTTAGTTAAGCGGACGGTAAACCCGCCACTCGGCCAGTCAATCACCAATTAATTAGTCACTCATTCACCAGTCGGTCAGGAGCTCAGTTAACCAGTCAATCAAGTACGATTGAGTCAGTCAACACCTCGGTCAGCCAGTCAGTCACCAGTCAATTAGCCACTCAGTCACAAGTCCGTCAGCCAGTCAGTTAACCAGTCACATAGCCAGTCAATTACCCCTGCGTCACTCAACCATTCAGTCAACCAGCTATTCAACCAGTCAGTCACCAGTTAACTAGTCACTCATTCACTAGGCGATCAGCAAGTCAGTTAACCGGTGAGATACCCAATCAACTACCATTGAGTTAGTCAACCACGCAGTCAGCCAGTGAGTAACAGGTCAATTAGCCACTTAGTCACCAATCGGTTAGCAAGTCAGTTAACCTGACTTGCTGAGTACATATTGGTCAGCCAGTCCGTTACCCAACCACTCTCATAGCCCGTCAAGTACTACTAGGTCAGTCATTCACTCAGTCAAGCAGACAGTCAACCAGTTACTCAGCGAAACAGTCACCAGTCAGTTAGTGACTCATTCACCAGTCGTTCAGCAAGTCCGTTAACCAGTCAGAGAGCCAATCAAGGACCATTGAGTTAGTCAACCTATCATTCAGCCAGTCAGTCAACCACGTAGTCTGCCACTGACTCACCAGTCAATTAACCACTCAGTCACCAGCCGGTCACCCAGTCAGTTAACCAGTCAGAGAGCCAGTCAATTACCATCTGAACGTCCGAACGATGCTGACTGGACTTACCAAAGACATACGCGACATTGATGGGGTACGCAAAACAGCTGTCATCAGCAGAGGATTGGTTAGGCTCAAAGTTAATATCGCTGCTTTACAGGAAACGCGCATAGCTGGTTGCTAAGCCTAACGGAGAAGGAATACACATTTTTCTGGCAGGGTAGAGATGAAGATGAGCCTAGAGTACATGGAGTTGGTTTTGCTTTCAGCAACAAGCTAGTACAGATGGTGGAGCCGGTCTCAACCAAGTCTGAGCGCATCATGCACATAAAACTCAATACCGATCTAGGTCCCACCAATTTGCTACGCTCCAACCCTGACTTCGAGTACCGATGCCAAGGATACCTTTTACAGTCAATTGGACGATGCTATCAAACATATCCCAAGCAACGAGGTGCTGATTCTACTCGGCGACTTCAACGCTAGAGTGGGCAACGATCAAGGCTCCTGGCCTGATTGTCTTGGTCACTTTGGTGTTGGCAAATGCAATGAAAATGGTCAACGCCTTCTGGAGCTTTGCACCTATCATCACCTCTGTATTACAAACACATTCTTTGGCGTGAAGCTGCATCATAGGTTCTCTTGCATGTACCCCAGATCTGAAAACTGGCACCAACTTGACCTCATCATCTCAAGACGGGAACACCTTAATACCATTCGTACTACAAGGGCATACCACAGTGCTGATTATGACAGTCATCACTCCCTTGTCTGCACCAAGATCCAGTTACGTCCAAAGAAGTTCCATCGTGTCAAACAATCTGCTACACTTCGCATTAATGCTTCTGCCACCGCCATCCCTGAAAATGTCTCTATATTCAACGACATCTTGAGCTCGAAACTCGCAGACTGCCTGGAACTTAACACAGAAGATCACTGGAGCCATATCAAGGACACCACCCTTGCTGCAGCATTAAAGGCCTTTGGCAAGAATGTATGCAGAAGCGAGGATTGGTTCAATGCAGACATCGCGACTCTCCAGCCGCTCATCAAAGCAAAGAGGACTGCCCTGCAGAAGTACCAGCGTAATCAACCACCTAGCTCTTTGGAAGCACTTCAGGAGGCAAGGCGTCGTGTGAATGAAAAATGTAAGATCTGTGCTAACTACTTTTGGATGAATCTCTGTGCTGAAATCCAGTCAGCTGCTGACACTGGAAATTCCAGGGGCATGTTTGAGGGTATCAAGAAGGCGATTGGGACCTACACGATCCAAGTCCTCACCACTCAAAACATCAACTGGTGAAATCATTACTGATATATCAAGACTGATGGAGTGCTGGGTGGAATACTATAGCGAGCTCTATGGTAGATCGAGCTCTGTCTTACCCTCTGTCCTTGACTGCATTGAAAGACTTCCCATCATGTTTGAACTAGATGAGGCCCCCACCAAGGAAGATCTCTCAAAGACAATCAGTCACATATCGTCTGGAAAGGCCCCTGGGCTTGACGGTATCCCGGCTGAACTCTTCAAATGCAGTGGAAACCAATTGTTCGACAATCTCCACCAGCTAATCTGCAAAGGCTGGGAAGAGGGATACGTTTCCCAGGAGATGAGGGATTCTATTCTCTCAACCCTATACAAGAACAAGGGAGACCGCAGTGATCGCAACAATTACCGTGGCATCTCACTTCTGTGCATTGCTGGCAAGCTGTTTAACCGAGTAGCATTATATCGCCTTCAAAAGATCGCTGAAAGAGTGTACCCTGAATCTCAGTGTGTTTTCCGCTCTAATCGGTCGACTGTGGACATGATTTTCTCTTCGAGACAACTCCAGGAGAAGTGCAAAGAGCAACAATAGCCACTCTACATTGCATCCATCGACTTGACAAAGGCGTTCGATCTTGTCAGTAGAGACGGCGTTTTCAAGACTCTGCCCTTACTTGGCTGTCCTCCTAAACTCCTGAGCTTCATCAAATCGTTCTATGATGGGTATCGGGGTACAGTGCAGTATGACGAAAACAGGTCTGAGGCATTCGATATAAACAGCGGCGTAAAACAAGGATGTGTGCTAGCCCCAACTCTCTTCAACATCTTCTTTTCAGTTTTACTGAATCATGCTTTCAAGTCCTCTGAAGAAGGTATCCTGACACCATCCCGATGATGTTGCCATCGTTGCTCACTGCGCTGAAAATCTCCAACTCCTCCTCAATCAGTTTTCTGACGCATGTGAGGCCTTCAGACTTACAATCAGCGTAAAGAAGACGAAAGTCATGTCCCAGGACAATGCAGCCACACCTGCCGTAACGATCAAAGATTACATCTTGGAAGCCGTCACACAGTTTACCTATCTCGGCTCCACCACCTCAAACAACAACTACTTTGAAGTGGAGATTGGAAAGAGAATTGGCAAGGCTGCAACCAACATGACTAAGCTGTCTGCCCATGTCTGGGAGAACAACAAGTTAACTACCCAAACTAAAGTTGCTGTGTATCGTGCTTGCATCGTGAGCACCTTATTGTTTGGTAGCGAGTTTTGGTCTACCTACGCTAGTCAGGAGAAGCGCTAGAACATCTTCCATATGAGATGTCTTCGTCGCATCCTCTCCATCTCATGGACAGATTAGGTCTCTAACAATGAGGTACTTGCAAGAGCCTATATCCCCTCCATGTTCACCCTGATAAGACAGCGCAGATTGAGGTGGCTCAGTCATGTGGACCGGATGGAGGATGGGCGAGTCCCTAAGAATCTGCTGTATGGCGAGTTGGAATCCGGTTCGAGGCCTATTGGCAGAGCCAAGCTGCGTTTCAAGGACGTATGCAAGAGAGATATGCTCGCCACTGGCCTGCCAACAGATAACTGGGAGCTACATGCTGCAGATCGGAGGGATTGGAGGTCTGTGTGGAGTCTGGCACTCCAGGCGGTAGAGGAAAGGCTGAAAGCTATAGCCGATGATAGAAGAGCTAGGAGAAGAGCAGCAATGAACAAAGCAACGTGTGCTCCAGTGGCATGTGTCTTCGTGTGCAGTGGATGCGGCCGTGTCTGCCGTTCTAGAATTGGGCTCTTTAGCCACGAGAGAAAGTGTTAGTCGCAATTGCGCTAGTCATGGACATGGTCCGACGACTGCCTACTAGTCAACCATTCAGTCAACCAGCTAATCAACCAGTCAGTCATGAGTTAACTAGTCACTCATTCAACAGGCGATCAGCAAGTCAGTTAACCAGTCATATAGCCAATCAAGGACCATGGTCAACGTATCATTCAGCCAGTCAGTCAACCACGTAGTCAGCCACTGACCCACCAGTCAATTAATCACTCAGTCACCAGCCGGTCACCTCGTCAGCTAACCAGTCAGAGAGCCAGTCAAGTACCACTTGGTCAGTGAACCTTTCAGTCAGCGGATCAGTCAACCAGCCAGTCAGCCAGTCAGCCAATTAGCCACTCAGTCCCCAGTCGGTCAGTAAGTCAAAGTATTACTCATAACTAGTGAAGATATCTAGATAACTTGTGAAGTACCACTGGGTCAGTCAACCATTTAGTCAGCCGGTCAGTCAACCAGTTGGTCAGCCAGTAAGTCTCCGTCGATTAGCCACTCAGTCACCAGTTGGTCAGCAATTGAGTTAATCAGAAAAATACTTTTGCTAAAACTATCTGCAAGCAAGCCAAAACCAAATATTTTTACTACATTGTGTTTAGATCCGTAACAAAGCGCTAGACTTTGGTTGAGAGTCGATGTTTTCCGCGAAACTTGGCCAGAGTAAAATGCGCAGAGTCTTTCTCAACTCGGGCTGAAAACACGGTTTTCCAAAAAGTATCTACAAACAATTAAAGACCAATGTTTTTGAATAGATTGTGTTGCAATCTGTAAGAAAACACTAAAATTTCCTTGATAGCTCATGTTTCCTGCGAAATTTAGCCAGATAGAGATTTGGGTCAAGTCTTGCTCAACTCGCCCTCAAAACACGGTTTTGCAAAAAGTATCAGGAAACAAGCGAAAACCAACTTTTTTGGATAGACTGTATTGAAATGTGTAAGAAAACACTAAGTTTTGGTTGATCCTTGATGTTTCCTGCCAAATTTGGCCACATAGTAGAATGGGTCAAGTCTTTATCAACTCGCGCTGAAAACACGCTTTTCCGACAAGTATCTACAAAAATCAAAAACCATTTTCGTTAATAGATGGTGTTACAATATGTAAGAAAAGACTGAAATTTCCTTGATACCCGATGTTTCCTGCGAAATTTGGCCCTATAGAGAGTTGGGTTAAGTCTTTCTCAACTCGCGCTCAAAACACGCTTTGGCAAAAAGTATCAGCAGACAAGCGAAAACCAACTAATTTGGATAGATTGTATTGAAATGTGTAAGAAAACCCTAAGTTTTGGTTGATCCTTGATGTTTCCTGCCACATTTGGCCACATAGTAAAATGGGTCAAGTCTTCCTCAACTTGGGCTGAAACCACGGTTTTGTAAAAAGTATCTGGAAACAACCCCAAACCCATTTTTTTGAATAGATTGTGTTGCAATCTGTAAGAAGACACTAAAATTTCCTTGACACCCAATGCTTCCTGCGAAATTTGGCCAGATAGAGATTAGGGTCAAGTCTTGCTCAACTCGCGCTCAAAACACGGTTTTGCTAAAAGTATCACCAAACAAGCGAAAATCAACTTTTTTAGATAGATTGTATTGAAATGTGTAGGAAAACACTAAGTTTTTGTTGATGCGCGATGTTTCCTGCCAAATTTGGCCATATAGTAGAATGGGTCAAGTCTTGCTCAACTCGTGCTAAAAACACGGTTTTGGAAAAAGTGTCTGGAAACAACCCCAAACCAATTGTTTTAAATAGATTGTGTTGAAATCTGTAAGAAAACATGAAAATTTGCTTGATACCCGATGTTTCCTGCGAAATTTGGCCAGAGAGTTAAATGGGTCGTCTCGCTCAACTGGTGCTGAACACATGATTTTGCAAAAAGCATCTGCAAATAACCCAAAACCTATTGTTTTCAATAGATTGTGTTAAAATCTCTAAGAAAACACTAAAAATCGAGTCATGCCTGCTGCTGCCTTCCAAATTTGGCAACAGTGAAATGGGTCAAGTCTTTTTCAACTTTTGCTGAAAACAAGGTTTTGGAAAAAGTATCTGCAAAGAGCCCAAAACCAACTTTTTTCAATGGATTGTTTTGAAATTTGTATGAAAACACTAAAGTTTGGTTGATACCCGATGTTTCCTGCAAAATTTGGCCAGAGAATGAAATGGGTCAAGTCTTGCTCAACTCGCGCAGGAAACATGGTTATGATAAAAGTATCTGCAAAAAAGACAAAGGCGATTCTTTTGAATAGGTTGTCTTGAAAGCTGTGAGAAAACGCTACAATCCAAATGATATCCGCTGTTTCCTGCAAAATTTGGTCAGAGTGAAATGCGCCAAGTTCAGTTAGCTCCTCCAAAGGCCAGTCAGTAATTAATAAGTCAGTAACTCAACCAGACACTAAGTCGGTCAAGTAGCAGTGAGTTAGCCAGTCCGTCACCAAAGCGTGAGTAAAGCAGTAACCCTAACCCTAACCCTAACCCTGATTAGGCACCCCGTAGTTAAATCCAGAATTGCAAGCACATGTTATAAGTTAGCATCGTGTTGGATTAGGAAATCGATACAGTAAGCTAACCTTACATAGCTAACGACGGCAGATTGGTTTTTATTTCCGCTCTCGTTTCAAATTCTCATACATTTTAACACATACGGATATTAGCAAAGCATTTGACTCTCTCCTTCAGTCGCTCATGGTAAAAGATACTACAAGCCTATAATTTCTCTGACGTGTCATTTACGTCTCCTAAGATCGAGTTTCCCAGACAGTCAAGGAGGGGTTAAGCTTGGCACCGTTAACAGTTCTTTGCACGGTGTAAGAAAAGGCTGCCCTCAAGGGTCATGTCTCGGACCATTGCTGCGGAACATGTTTCAGAATCACTCAAGTTATAGTATTAAAAACTGTGATTTTTCTATGTATGCAGACGACCATCAAATATGTGCCTCTCATCAGCTTACTCAAAACGTTGCTCCTCTGTTAAACAAGAGGCTAAGATTATATCTGACTGGTATAAAAATAATTTCCTGTTGGCAAACAAAGGCAAATTCCAGGCAATGTTTCTAGCGTCAAAAGCAAAGAATACGCAAGAGCCGCAGACTCGTCATTGATAACAAAGAAATTGAATGCACAGGTTCATTATCACTATTAGGAGTCCTTATAGATAATAAACTTAGTTTTGGTGCACACATTCAACAAGTCTGTAAGAAAGGAAACTGCAAAATTGGTGTCCTGTTGAGGATGAAGAGCCTAGTTCCCGAAAAGACGAAGTTACATCCTTTAAAACAGTAATTATCCCGAAGCTAAACTATTACTCACTTGTTTGGCTACTCCTTAGAGCATCTGATCGGCGGCAATTGGAGATGATACAGGAAAAGGGACAGTGCATCAACATACGAACATCTACGTATGATGGACGATCCTCGCAGTAGATAGCGCTATTTGAGCAATAGCGAGATTCAGACCTGAAAAAAATCAGGCCTGTACGGGACTCGAACCACTGACCTCTGCGATACTAGTGCAGCGCTCTAACCAATTGAGCTAACAAGCCAACTGAGAGCAGGCCGTTAAGTTGATTCGTAATGAACCCGTGAAAGTGATAAATGAGATAGAATAAATATATGAAAATCATATATTTTGAACTGCGGTATTTGATACGTATGATGGACGATCCTCGCAGTAGATAGCGGTGGAACAGTGGTTCGATAGAACAGTGGTTCGAGTCCCGTACAGGCCTGATTTTTTTTTCAGGTCTGAATTTCGCTATTGCTCAAATAGCGCTATCTACTGCGAGGATCGTCCATCATACGTATCAAATACCGCAGTTCAAAATATATGATTTTCATATATTTATTCTATCTCATTTATCACTTTCACGGGTTCATTACGAATCAACTTAACGGCCTGCTCTCAGTTGGCTTGTTAGCTCAATTGGTTAGAGCGCTGCACTAGTATCGCAGAGGTCAGTGGTTCGAGTCCCGTACAGGCCTGATTTTTTTCAGGTCTGAATTTCGCTATTGCTCAAATAGCGCTATCTACTGCGAGGATCGTCCATCATACGTATCAAATACCGCAGTTCAAAATATATGATTTTCATATATTTATTCTATCTCATTTATCACTTTCACGGGTTCATTACGAATCAACTTAACGGCCTGCTCTCAGTTGGCTTGTTAGCTCAATTGGTTAGAGCGCTGCACTAGTATCGCAGAGGTCAGTGGTTCGAGTCCCGTACAGGCCTGATTTTTTTTTTCAGGTCTGAATTTCGCTATTGCTCAAATAGCGCTATCTACTGCGAGGATCGTCCATCATACGTATCAAATACCGCAGTTCAAAATATATGATTTTCATATATTTATTCTATCTCATACGAACATCTGTTAAAGAAAGCAGGATTACCTACTCTACGTAATAGAAGACTGTAAGACCTAATGGTGTTAATGTTTAACCTATAAAGTACATCTCTGGATTAATCCAAACAATGGAAACTAATTATAATCTACGTACACCAGACTTCGTTATACTGAGACATAATACAGTAGCCTATGGAAAGCATTCTATCGCATATCTAAGGCCTTATTTATGGTCCAAACTACCGGGAAATGTACGGACACAATGTCACTCGAACACTTTTACAAGACAAATTAAGGAAATGGACATAGAAAGTTTTTTGCTTGAGAAATGTCCAACTAGCTGTTTTCAATGTGATTCTTAAACTATAATCATTCATTAATTATCATTATTCATTCACTGGTCATTCCTAAAATATATTCCTACAATTTTTAACATTATGCATGTAAATGTCAAGATCCTAAGGTTGCACCTTACTCAGAAACTTAACAATTGCAGGGATAGCGATGTGCGAGGCGATAGACAATTCGAACTCAGCTTGCAGAATGATTAACACACGTTTAATCACAGTTCAAGGTTCGAGAGTTACACCGATACCGACGGTGATGACAGAAGGTAAAAAAAATTACGCTAGCAAACTTCGCGGTCGCGACAGAGAGTAGAACGAAGTAGTGCAGTGCAACGTAGTTCAACGTGGTGCAACGTAGTTCAACGTAGTGCAGGCTCGAACTCAAAACGATAATTGCATAAATTTCAGCTAAGATACAGTATTGGCTACATAGTCACGTTACAGACAATTAATCGGAGCTTAACAAAAAGAAAACACGATTCAGAAAAACTGATAGACAATATTGGTTTCGTAGCGTGACAACACCTCGACCTCAACAAAGACTAGTCATTTGGCAATAATGACAATTAAAGTACTTAAAAGAAAGTTACTTTGGTGACGATAGCAGAAAGTATCGCTAATAGTAGTCAAATGGTAGCATGTAGCCTGTAGCTGATTGATCTTCCGATCGTAGCGGTTGCGGAATAACTAACTACTACGGTTATTACGAGTTGCCTTTTAAAACGCGCATACGTGATTGTATCTGGGGCGTTACTTAAAAATTGTAACCCTACATTTTTTAAGTGTTATTTCATTTCCAAAAACACAAACTTAACTTTGAGAAAACATGAATCTGCAAATTCCTAATTAATGCGTAATAGATTTGAGCACGTTCAATTGAAACTAGAGGTATCGATTGTTACGGGAAATGTCGTAAAAGCAAGGGACGTTTTAAAACTAACAGCACATACACATAACTCTTTATTTCTACCACCTATAATATGTATATATTAGTCTTATTTTTTATTTATGTTTTGGTGTCTCCAATTAGCAACACCAGGATAAAGTTACACGACACTTGAATAAAGTCTACTTACTTACTTACTTGCATTCCGTAATCTAGCGGAGGGCGTCTGTTTTTCTTTGTGTATTCGAACACCTATAGGTTTACAAAAAGTTCTGGGTTAAATTGAGCTGCATTGTGGAGTTGAAAGAGGACAATTTAATTATGTGATAGGTCAAATGTTCTTTGCCGAAGACGTTGAAGACGGGAAGCGATCTGATACTAGTGTAAATGTGTCTCACTCAAATTGTTTCAATCTTGTTCCGATCTTGTAATTTTAGGGCCCCGAATATCCATGAGTAACGTTTTTGATTAGCTTGTTGATATGATAGTTTTTCTTACCAGTTAGTCATTCCTATGAAACTTGTTAACTTCGCAGCGGGGATCTCATGCAGAGTTGAATGTAATAGTGACATTACCCAGAAGAATAAATTAGCAGAACACAAAACAACAAATAGCTATAGAAAAAAGATTAAGGAAAGGATCAACTGTAAAGGCGAAACAGAGGCAGAGCGCAAAATGATTGAAATAGGAAAAGAATATTAAGTATGGAGCCGGCAACAGAATGAAATAGATAGGGTGAGCTAGACTTGAGGAAAAATGTATGATAAACAATGTGCCATTTGAAATCACTAATACATACAAATAATCTCTGTTGAGTTAAGAACGTTCTTCCTAAATTAGTTACAAAACTCACGGAAATTGGCTGGGCTGGAAACTCTTCGCACATTAAAACAACTAGGTCGAGAAAAAGGTCATTCTTTTGATTTTTCGGCCAATATTACTTCAGCTAGTGTCGTGCCGTAAAGTCATTTCTGAATACCTATAGACTGTCAAAAATTAGTCCATGGGTCAGAGAAGCTCTCCGTACTACTCAGGGAGACAATAGTTGAGTGATACCTGATGAAATGTTATGTATATCAAAGACTTTACAAATTCATTTGATAGTAATCGTGAATGGGTAGCTTTCCCAATTTTTACCTATTCGTTCATTTGAAGAATTACCGCTTAGCATGGAAACCAGGCCAACGATAAAACAGATTTCTATTTCGTCACCACTTCTACAGGGATCCCATGAGATTGCAACACGCATGCGCACATCAGTACTTATCGCTTCGCGCCGTCAGTAAGAAGCAACAATTTTCGCTGAATGAGATTCGCACTTTTTCTTTTACCTGTCGCTTAAACGCTTCTCAGAACGTCATTTTACCGAGAGGAAAACACAGGTCCAAGAACTATGAACGACGACAATCACGGAGTAACAGATCCCAGTCCAGATCCTGAAAGAAATAGCGAGGAAAACGGCTCGACCGAAATGGCGGGTGTTTTGCTGAGCTTACAGAGCTCCCTCACACAACTCGTCCACCTCGTCCACTGAAGCCTTGAAGGCTCAAACCGAAGCGTTCAATAGCCTGAGAGAAGACATTTTTCTGCAGCCTGAGCCAAATGAAGAGGATACAGACGCAGAAACAGATGGGACTCCCAATTTATTGGACTTAACCACGGCCACAAAGTAATTGCTCGACTCGAGCAACGGCCAAAGTCCAAAGTCTCAATGTAACACTTCGCGCCCTGACGAAGGGACAAACAACGACTTCCCAGACAGCCTGACCCAGGCGTTGCTGCCAAACATTAAAAAATCTCCAAATACTGAGGAGAAAATTGCCGGTCTTGTAAACAATATTTTGACCGGAGAATTGTCACAAGATTCAGTGAAGGACCGAGGCGAAAAGTATCCGCCGCCGGAAAATTGCAAATACCTCAACGCAACTATGGTGAATGAAGAAATTTGGGACCCGATGTCTCAAAAGAACAGGTCGGCGGATTTGGCTTTCCAACGTGTGCAGGAGCCACTCATTCATGGGTTATCCTCCCTAACAATCTTAGCCGACCGGCTATTCAAAGATACTCAGAGCGCGAAAACCGTAGACTTGCGGGAGACCCTCAGACACGTGATGGACAGCATTGCGCTCTTTGGCCATGCAAATTGGAAGCTTAATATGAAACGGAGAAAGACCATTAAGCCTGACCTTAACCCACCTTACACTAGATTGTGCAAGGAGGAAATAAAATCGATAACTAAATTTTTTGGCGATGATTCATCCAAACATCTTAAAGAAAAGTCCGGATTGAAACGAGCCGGACAACAGATGCAGAAACTAACCACTGGATCAGCCCACACGTACACCGCCAAAGCCTCAAGTCTCAAAAACCAACGGTCTAAACCTTACGACCGACCACAAAACAATCGTTTCAATGCTTTCAAGCGCCGCCCTTTTTAAGGACATGGCCGGGCATCAACTCAGACCAGGGCAAACAACAACAACCAAAAGAACTCTCACAAGACACAATAGAGGAACAGGTAAGCAAAACAGTTCCCGCTACAAGTATTAATTTAAACGACTTGCACAAACGGGTTGAACAATTTAGAGCAGGGCAAGTGAGACACCATCTGCCCTTTTGGGAATCATTAACTAATGACCCAGTTATCTTGGATGTCACAAAGCATCACCATATAGAGTTTGAGGCGGCGTACCCAACACAGAGAGTTCAACCTAATAAAATCAATTTCTCAGCTGCTGAAATCATGATTATTGACGCAGAAATTGCTAAGCTTGTTAGCAAAGAAGTTCTTCAGGTTACCAACTGTGTAACTGATGGTTTTATTTCAAATATCTTCATTCGTCCTAAAAAGGATGGTGCTTTCCGGATGATACTCAATCTGAAACCGCTTAATAAGTTTGTCGATTACCACCATTTCAAAATGGACACATTTCGTACTGCCCTCAAGCTCATCCGACCTGGATGCTCTATGGCATCTGTAGATCTCAAGGATGCCTATTATTCCATTCCCATAGCAGAGGAAGACAGAAAGCTCCTCACGTTTCAGTGGAAAGGGAAATACTATCAACTTACATGCTTACCTAACGGTCTATCATCTGCCCCCAGAATTTTTACTAAAATCCTCAAACCGGTCTATGCCCGATTACGTTCGATTGGCCATACATGTATGGGACATATTGATGACTCCTTACGTGTTGGTCAGAGTTTCGATGCATGTCATAGAAATATAGCAGATACTGTTTATTTGTTTACTAACCTTGGCTTCACTATCCACCCGGTGAAGTCTGTGCTCCAGCCCCAGCAAAAAATAGATTTTTGGGGTTTTGTACTGGGCAGTAGCACTATGACAGTAACCCTCACACATTCCAAAGCCATGAAGGTCAGATCTGCTTGTCAAAACTTGCTGCCCCAAAAAACAGCCACTATACGCAGTGTCGCACAGGTCATAGGCTTCCTTGTTTCTAGCTTTCCTGCTGTGGAATTTGCTGAAATGCACTATAGGCATTTGGAGCTTGACAAAATTTGTGCACTCCGTGCCAACAAAGAGAACTTTGACAGCACTATGACCTTGTCTGCCCAGTCTAAGACCGAGTTGACGTGGTGGATAGATAATGTCCCGATTGCATCTAAACCTAACCTCACTCTGACCTCACTCTAACTACTGATGCCTCAAAATTGGGTTGGGGAGCCGTCTGCGGAGAAACCTCCACAGGGGGATTTTGGAGTCTTGAGGAACAAAGATACCACATAAAGTTTCTTGAATTGAAAGCCGTTTTATTGGGTCTGAAATCCCTCTGTGGTGCTTTCAGTGAGAAACACATTCTCGTTCAGACCGATAACACCACTGCTGTAGCATACATAAATGCAATGGGAGGTATTAAATACCATGCAATGAAATAGCAACCGTTATATTGGGCTGGTGTCAAAACCACGACATCTGGCTCAGTGCCACCCATATCCCCGGGTCTGAAAATATTCAAGCTGACAAGGAATCAAGGGTACTCAAGGAGTCTACTGAATGGTACTTGTCCCAGGAGGTTATGAATGCTATACAGGAACGGTGGGGCAAGTTTAACATTGACCTGTTGCCTCTAGACTTAACTTTAAGGTCCCTCAATGTGTTTCATGGAGACCTGACCCTGGGGCACAGTTTATTAACGCTTTTCTCATGAATTGGAAACTTTATTACTTTTATGCTCTCCCACCCTTTAGCCTCCTTGCTACCTGCCTACAGAAGATAGAGCAGAATCAATCAACAGGAATCCTCATTGTGCCAATGTGGACAACTCGACCTTGGTTTACATTCCTCTTGCACCTTCTGATCGACAACCCCTTAACACTTCCCCAGACTGACAATCTTTTGTTCCTGCCCCACAGCAATGCCACTCATCCTCTCAGCAGACGGTTGCAATTAATGGCTCGCAAAGTATCAGGGAGTCCTTCCAACAGAGAGATATTTCAAGCAAAGCTACCAGCATCATCCTGCAGTCTTGGTCAACTGGTACCCAAAAACAATATGCCCCATATATCAAGCAACGGCATGACTTTTGTTCTAAACGGGAAGTTAATTCATACAGCCCACCTTTAAATACAGTGCTGGATTTCCTAGTCAGCTTGCATGAACAAGGCTTATCGTACACTACCATCAACACAGCAAGAAGTGCTCTGTCAGCTATTATTCTTCCCACTGACAATGTCAACCTACGAAGCCACCCCCTTTGTCTCCCGCTTCATGAAAGGTATCTTCAAGAACAACCCACTTGCCCCACGTTATCACACTACATGGGATCTTCGCCCAGTCCTTTCTTATTTGTCATCGTTGTCAAAGCCAAATCAATCTAGTCTGAAAACGTTGACTCTGAAGTTAGTGATGCTAATTGCACTAGTTTCAGCACAACGAGGGCAGAGCCTCCATATGCTAGACATCCAGTTCATGAAAGAAGGGGTCAGCTTTTTTGAGTTTGCTCTCCCAGAGCATATAAAACAAAGCCGACCGGAATATAAAGTACCATCAGTGCTTTTACAAGCCTTCCCTGCAGACCAATCTCTCTGTGTATTTACCCACCTGAAAGAATATCTGCAGAGGACCAAGTGTTTGAGAGGTACTGAGACAAAGCTCTTCATTAGCCATGCAAAGCCACATCACCGTGCTTCTCGAGATACCATATCAAGGTGGATTCGTTCTGTAATGGCAGAGGCTGGTATTGATGTCACCACCTTTAAACCTCACAGTACAAGAGCAGCAGCAGCATCGAAAGCTAAAAATGTATCTGCACCAGTGAAGGAAATTTTAGACACTGCTGGCTGGTCTTCAGATAGGACATTTGATCGCTTCTACAATAAACCCTTTCAAAAGGCTGGTGGTTTCGCTACATCTGTACTCACAATTGACTAACTAGAGTTGGACTTTGCTGTCCCCCCGTAGCGAGGGTGACTTGAGGTTTCTAATGGTTTAAGGTGGCTCAATAGGGTTTTTTGGCCGGGCGAAGAATGGGTACGAAAATGGCGCGAGCTTTTAAATGGTATCAAATATGTAAAGAAACATGGCGGCTTCACGCGAGTGCACAATTTTTGTCACATAATCGCGAAGTTTAGTTGACGAGAGTGAAACGGCATCGATACTTTCCAGTAATCAGCACAATATTGACAGTGAAAGACCAGAGGTTTACACAACGCCTACGCAACATCCGTAATGCGTCAGATCGCTTTCGGAAAGTGGAAGCGATCGAAACCAGAAAAGAAACAAAAATAAAAAGGTTACACGGAGGGTTCAAAACGTGGAATGCCAAAAGGAAGCTCCAGTATGATAACATATCCAAGGAAAACGAACCCCCAGCAAAACGAATGACACGAGCACGTGAGGTCAGTACATTTTTCTTTATTCGGAAGTCTTAATTTTTGGTAAGATTTTCCTGTCAAGCTTGTCCTAATTATCGGCCTAGCTGTTCTGTTGACTCCAACCCTGATTCCCATCAGCAGAATAAAGCTAACAGGAAGGCGAACCTGCCACAAGGATCCAGACTGGTGGACTTAGAAACCCTTACAGATGGTCTAAAGGAATGTTTCTTTTGTCATTACGGTAAATTCTCACTATTTTTAACTGCACTATAGCATATTTTACACCATTATCATATAAAAGAACATAACAAATATTGTGGATGGAGTCTTTTTTCCCTGTTAGTTTACAGTGTATTTTACAATATCTCTAGGCCCCTTGTCTCTTGGCAATGTTATTGAAGAACAGCACAGTGGCTTGGCAAGCACGTTTACTGTTATATGCAGCCAATGCAAAGCGGAAAACACCATTAAAACATCAAAAGAGCACAGATCTGGTGCACGCGGTCCACTGACCTTTGATGTAAACACGAGAGCTGCCCCTGGCTGTTTACACACAGGAGTGGGCAACACCCATTTAAACAATTTACTTTCAATCCTCAATGTGCCTGCACTGAACTCATCAACTTTTAAAAATCGGGAAAGGGAAGCTGGAAAGGCAATAGAGCTAGTAGCAAAAAATAGTTGCCAGCAATTCCTAACCCTTGAACGAGAGAAGGCAATTGAAAATGGTACCAAGCCTGACCAGAACAATCTAGTACCTATTGCCTGTTCTTAGGACATGGGGTGGCAGAAACGGGGGCGAGGTTTCAACTCTAAGACCGGACATGCTGCAGTCATGGGCCTTTCAACTGGTAAGGTCTTTGACTACATAACAAATAATAAAATGTGCCGCTCCTGTGATGAAGCTAAAAAGGCAGGAAAACAACCAAATGACCACGACTGTAGAAAACATCATTCAGGCTCTTCAAATTCAATGGAGCCTTTAGCTGCAGTTGAACTTTTCAATAAGGTAACTAAATCAAATGTCAAATTTTCAATTTACACTGGGGATGATGATTCAATGACTGAATCTCACCTAAGGCAAAAGGTACCCTATGGTGTGGAAAAATGGAGTGATACAGTTCACAACATGAGCCAACGTGAGCATATACAACTTGAGCCAACATGAACCTATACAACTTGAGCCAACGAAGTAAGTTCCCCAACAGTTCAGTGTTGTCACAGAAAGTCCTAAAGTACCTTGTCAAATCCTTTACATACTGTATTGCACAAAATAAGGGGGATACTACAAACATCAAATCTGCAATTCAAAGCATCGTGCCTCATGCATTTGGTGACCATACTGGTTGTAGAGAAAAATGGTGTCGATACAAAAAAGACCCTTCTCATTATTGTCACAGAGATCTTCCCTATGGCAAAGACCTCCAAGGAGATAGCCTTCAATCAGCCCTGGAATCTCTCTTTGATGAATATAGCACAGACATTGTTATAAACAAACTTGCACCTGCAGCAAATTCTCAACGCAACGAGTCTCTGAACAGTGTGGTGGGCTCAAAGAACCCCAAAATTCGCTTTTACGGGGGAAGTGAAAGCAATGATTATCGAGTGTCCTGCAGTGTCTCTCAAGTAAATTTAGGTTACAGGTACATTCCTCAAACTCTAGCGTCACTTAACATAGGGCCAGGTCTTTTCTGTGTAGACCATAATACGAAAATGGACATGAAAAGTTCGAAGGACAAACAAAGGAAATCAACAGTTGCATTCAAGCGACGTCGATCACAATTACACAAACACCAGATTTCAGAAACCTCGAAAAACGAGGGCAAAGAAGGTACCATGTATGAAAGTGGCATTGGCCTGAACCTAAACTCTTCTGCGACAACATTGGAGTTGAACAATTCTGAACTTTCAATCACTGATCTTTATGATATAACCGCTGCTGTCACGAAACAACAACAAGAACAGTACGAAAATGCAGTTCCGAAATACACTTCGAGACCCACAGTTCAAAAAGAAATATTTGATGACAGTACATTTTATCACTTTGTTTTATTTGACATCGAGACAAATTCAACGGGAAAATCAGCAGAAGTATGTCAGCTCGCTGCCGTGGATAGGTCAGGTAAACAATTCTCATGCTATATTCTACCAACCAGAGACATAGATTCTCACGCGTCAAAGGTCAACAAACTTACAGTTAAAACTGTCAATGGAATCCACCGACTTTTCAAAGATAATCGACTAGTAGAAGCCTTTGAGTTATCGCAAGTACTTAGGCAGTTCTTAACTTTTTTGAGGGCCAGCATAGATTCAGCTTCAACAGGATCCACCAAGCCTGTTTGCACAATCTTGGCTGGACACAATGCCGCCACATTTAATATTCCAATACTCCTTCGAAACGGTGGCGAAAATTTTATCGCGGAGCTCAGTTCCATCAGTTCCATCCGGTTTGCAGACACTCTGACACTGATGAAATCACTCATCAAAAGCAAGCACTCTTCCATCCAAAATGCAGAAGGTAAATTTCCAAAGCCTGGGCAGAGTTCTGTTTACGAACATTTATTTCAAACCACCTTTGACGCCCACGACGCCCTACAGGACGTGATCGCTCTTCGAAGAGTCTTGCTTTCGCCTAGGTTGGCTTTGTCTGATGAAATGCTGGTGAACAGAAGTTCTGTAATCTCTGTCAAGGACGCCGCCGAAAACCTGAAATATCTTGACAACCGTCATCAGAGACTCCTGTCTTTTCGAGGAAAGCTGTACAACCCAGGTCATGCGGATAGCCCAATAAAGCAAAGCATTGCCCAAAAAATTGCTGGCAGTGGCCTAAGATATGAGGATTTAAATAATTTGTACCAACGATTTGGACGGAAAGGTCTTGTGTGTATTTTGACGAGACCGCCATTGTCCAGTCGCCTATCGCTTCCAAGGGTCACAAACACGACGAAAATAGTCTCCGCAATTTTTGAAACACTTCGAAGAGATCTCCAAGGATTCTGCGGCATAGTGAATTAAGGTATGTTCTCAACTGACTTTCAGGTCAAAAGCAGTTTCTACAAAAACGTCAAAGATAATGACCGCCCGTGTTTACACATTCGTCCTCGACAAAACCGCGTGGTTCGAAAGTTCGCGCATGCTCAAATAGCGATCTTGGCGAGTTCCTATTCTGATGACGTGATTGTCATTAAGGTGAGAAAATAGAAAGTTCCCCCTCAGATTTCTCGTATTTCCTTCGGTGAAATTCCTTAAAATTTGGCAGAGATGTTATACCCTTTTAGCTTTCCTTGCTGTGAATTTATCAGAAAAATTTGTAAGACAAGTTTTTCGCTCAGCCAAAAAACAACAAAAATGTTAAAAGCGAAAAAACTACCTTGACAACCCCTATTTTTTTCGATTTTAAAAGTTTCGTCTTGTCAGACTCTACCCGGTCGGAGAATAATACAAAATTTTACCGAAGGAAATTGACGAAAATTGAAATCAAAGTCAAACAGACGTCAAAAAATGGCGATATTTGAGTAGTTTTAATTTGGGACTAAAAGCCTTGACTACAGAGGTGACTGTTGTAAAGCAAATTTAGGCCCTTGTTTTTTATGCTTCAGTAGCTTTGATTTGAAAAATAACAAAAACGAGAATATTAACTTTCGATTGATGTCACTGGCGCACGCTTCGTGATCTTGCATAACCCTATTGAGCCACCTTAAACACTTTGCTATTTTGCCTACCTGTGTTTGCTTTGTTCCTATTGGGAAATGAACATGTATGCAGGACTTTCCCTATGTTTATGATTAAATTCATATTTTCTTCTATTATTTACTCTTCTCATGTGAATGTCTGGGCTTTAAAGTCTCATGGGATCCCTGTAGCAGTGGTGACGAAATAGAATTAGAAAAGTAAAGGAGACTTACCTGTAAGTTCAAGTTTGATTGGAACTCTATGAGTCACCTACTGCGACAAGGGATCACATGCCCACCCTGGGCTATATTACCCCTCCCTACAGGGTGTTACTTTATCCACACCCTGCTACGTTACACATCCACTCACAACAATGGAGACAATTTGGTTTCCTCATTATATGACATTCACATTCGTGCTTTCAAAACTGATGTGCGCATGCGTGTTGTAATCTCATGTGATCCCTTGTCGCAGTAGGTGACTCAGAATTCCAATCAAACTTCAACTTACAGGTAAGTCTCGTTTAATTTTCTAAATTTCCAGTGCCTTCTTTCTTTAGTATAGTAATTAAATCAGTACGTGTGACATTTAACAGCATTTAAAAACAATGTTTTTGCTAAAACCCAAGGCGTTTTTCATTTGATTTGAAAGAAAAATTAAGCGAAACCATGAAGTCAAACTTGCAAGGCATCATGGGTAAGTTCCAAGGTAGCGTAGTGTCTCAAAGTTCTTTCGTTCTTAACCTTGCCGTTTTATTACGCTTTAAAAGACCTAGTTAATAAACAAAGAACACAAAAATAGAGACTTCAAGACGGAATCTTCAGTGCTCGTCAGCGAGGACACTTGTAAACAAAGAGGTGGTGGTCGATTATTACCAAGATTCCAACGAAACTTGATTGCTATGAACAGACAAAACGAGACGGCTTTGTTGTGAAATTTGTATTTTTCACAGCTCGAATCATGGAAATTGTTAATATTTATTATTAGAAATCATAGGCTATTGTTTGATCTGGTGGAGAGTGCTAGGGAGGAAAAAATTTCACCAGTGAGCCATGAAATGAAATAGCCTTTAAAACAATAATGCAAATATTGGAGAAATTTTCTCAAACAACGGAAAACGCAGAGATTCATGGGTGTAATGTGGGAAGTAGAGAGCAAAGGCCTCGTCGGTAAGAGCCTAGCGCGAGCAGAACTTAAATGAAGAAACATGCACTTTTGTGATAAGAGAACTAGATTTAAGAAAGGATCAAAAACGTGCAGTACTTTTACTGAATGCGTCGACTTGCGCACCCATAACACGATTAGAAAGGTTTCTATAGCTACGGATGATAGCAGAATTGTGTGGCTTTGCCTCTCGTGATTTGCCAGATGCTGATGCTTGGTACCGCAGTCAGAGGAGTCTGTTAATGAAAAAACAGCACGGAGAGGACGTCTAACTCATGAGACATCGCTACTACATTTTGTAAGGCGTTGTAACACACGCTATCGTATCAATGGCAGCGCCCGTTGGAAATATGAAGCGAATCCTATGTTCAGATTGGCTACCCGAGCGGTCAAGATGGGCCCATGATGGCCTCGCTTTGCCGCGCAAGAACAGAATTGTTAAGTTCGTGATTTTGGGGCAACGTCGGCGATGTAGTTGCAAAAAGTGGCGGAAGACAGTCAAATCAAAGAAAACATAAACGACCCTATATATTGTCCTGCAACAGTTGGCTTTTTTTCCCACCGGGCTCTCAAAATAAACAAGTAATTTTTGATTCTTGTTAGGCGAAATATTTGTGCTATTTAAGAAATCCTTTATTAACCAACTTGTGCGGTCAAGATTTTTTGTGTTATGTACCCCGACTTCGTTTAGCTCCACAAAAACGCAAAAAAAAACTCTAGCCATCTTGACTTTCCGCTTGGTCGATAACATATTTTTTGATGGGGTCATGGTTTTCTACTAAAGTAGGCTTAAACTGCAAAACGAAAACCTCTGCCAAAGCGCTTAGTCAGGCTGCAAAACATATGATATCGTTCGTTATGCTTTGTTGTATAAACGTCCACAACGCGTTCTTATAGGGTTCCTTAAAACGAACATCTATCTACATGATGTATTTGGGCGCCGGGCAAGGCATTCAGGTGAAGATATTTGCTCTGTGGTTAAACCCAACTTTTTCTACAAAACGAAGACCCAATCGATAAAGTTATTTCAATGTTACTCAAAGCGTAGAGAGCGACATCGTGTATTTCGTGGCCTGGAAAAGCGTTTACGCGAACGTCTCCGTTTTGTGGTTTGATCCCAGCTTTTTCTGCAGACAAAGACAATAACGTGTATTTCAACATTTCACCAAGTGTGTAGCACGCGATAATTTCGTTGTGGGTGTTATATCATCGTTCTCCGGTTGGTGTTCGGTCTTCACCTCATAGATACTCTCTGTGCCACTACTATCGCTATCGAGATTATAACCCACCAGACAAAGTAAACAAGCGCTCATACTTGAAAGGTGAATCTGCCCCGGATAAAACCAATTATTTCACTTGATATCGAATCGCAAGGCTATGACAAACTGCTTGGGTTTATTCAATCAAGTATATCAGAAAATACTAGGCTAGTTAAGATGGTTGATCTATGAGAAAACATAACTTACGACACTCGATCGCACATGCAGTTATCAGTGGCAGATACTTTATGATTCCCATCGGCAAAAAACATTTTCTGAGGAAATTTGGAAACAGATTTCGGTCACCCTCTGCAATTTGAAGATCTCCTTGATAATAATCAGGTTTTTTATTTTAACCTAAAAGGCTCAACTGGCCACTGAGGGAATTGCAGTCGTGTCGCCTGGGAGTCGTTTCGCTAAAGTTTTAGGTGGTTTCGCTAATGTTTTAGGTCAGCTGACTAACTTATCAAAGGTTCTTTCGCTAACTTCAAAGCAATTTCCTCTTTCTAGTTTTATTTTCTTTGAAATAGCGACTATTGAATTGTGGTAACCTAAGCATATGTGTAATCAGCGAGCCAGTCATTCAGCAGCCAGTCAGGAAAGCGCCGAACCAGTCAGTCAGCCAGTCAAGTGCCAGTGAGTCAGTCAACCAATCCGTCATTTAGTCAATCATCAGTCAGTTAGCCAGTCTGCAGTCCAGTCATTCACCACTCGGTAAACACGCCTGTTAGCCAGTGAGTTAACCTGTCAATCAATCATCCAGTCAACCACTGAGTCAGTGAAGGGGATTTGGTCAGTTAGATGGTGAAGTACCAGTGAGTCAGTCAATCAATCAGACAGTGAGACACTAGTCAGCCAGGAACAAGTGTGTCACCAAGCCAATCACTCACCGAGTCAAGCACTCGGTCAAGCAGGCAGTCAGCGAGTTAAGTACAAGTAAATAAGTCAACCACTAAGTGAGTCGGTCAGTCACCAGTCAAATAGCCACTTAGTCAACCAATCAGACAGTGAGACACTAGTCAGCCAGTAACAAGTCTATGTATATGTGCACGATCCTTCGCAGTAAAGCACTATTTAAGCAATAGTGAAAATCAGACCTGAAAAAAATTCAGGCCTGTACGGGATTCGAACCACTGACCTCTGCGATACTAGTGCAGCGCTCTACCAATTGAGCTAACAAGCCAACTGGGAGCAGGCCATCAAATTAATTCGACATAAACCCGTAGATGATAAATCAAACAACAAACATATGAAATACATATATATGAACTGCGGTTATGAAACGTATATGTGCACGATCCTTCGCAGTAAAGCACTATTTAAGCAATAGTGAAAATCAGACCCTAGGCACTAGTATCGGCGAGGTCAGTGGTTCGAATCCCGTACAGGCCTGAATTTTTTTCAGGTCTGATTTTAACTATTGCTTAAATAGTGCTTTACTGCGAAGGATCGTGCACATATACGTTTCATAACCGCAGTTCATATATATGTATTTCATATGTTTGTTGTTTGAGTAACAAGTCTGTCACCAAGTCACTCACCCACCGAGTCAACCGGTCAGTCAACCAGTCAATCCAGCAGTCGGTCAAGCAGGCAGTCAGTGAGTTAAGTACCAGTGAATAAGTCAACCACTAAGTGAGTCAGTCAGTCACCAGTCAAATAGCCACTTAGTCACAAGTCAGTTAAGGAGTCAGTCGACCAGTCAGCAAGTCACTCTTCATTCAGTAGCTATTAAGTCAGTCACCTAACCATTCAGGCAACCAGTCATTCAACCTGTCACTCAGTCGGTCAGGTACCAGTGAGTCAGTCAACCCGTACGTTGGCCACTCAGTCAACAGTCACTTAACCACTCGGTCACCAGTCGGTCAACAAATCAGTGAACAAGTCACATAGCCAGTCAGGCACCAGTAAGTCAGTCAACCAACCAACAACAGTCGCACGCCAATCAGTAACCAGTAATTATGTCAATGAGTCAACCAGTCAGTAAACCAGGTTTTGGGGTGTCAAACACCATTAAGTCAGTCAACCAGTCAGTGAACCGGTCAGTCAATCACGCAGTCAATTAGTGAGTTAGCTGGTCAGTCACCCAGGTAGTCAGACACTCAGTTACTAGTCAGTTAATAGTCAATCAGCAGCCAGTCAGGAAAGTGCTGACGCACTCAGTCAGCCAGTCAAGTACCAATGAGTCAGTCAGCTGGTCAGTCACCAGTCAGTCAGCCAGTCAGTGACCAGTCGATCAGCAAGGCAGTCAACAACTCAAGGGGACAGTCAAGTAATAGTGAATCAGTCAAGCTGGCAGTCAGCCGGTCAGATACCATCGACTCAGTAAAGCAGTCAGTCAACCAGTGAGTCACCGGCCAATCAACCAGTTAATCAACCAGTCAGTCAGCCTGTCAGGTACTAGTGGGTCAGTCAACTAGTCAGTGAGGCTATTACTCAATCATCAGTTAGAGACTCAGCCACTGGTTGTTCACGAGTGAGTTAACCAGTCAGAAAGCCACTCAGGTACGGATGACTAAGCCAACCAGTCACTGAGTCAGTCAGTCAGTTGCCAGTCAGTAACCGTTAACTCATTCCGTCAGCCAACCAATTAGTGACCCAGATAGTCAGTGGATCAGATACCAGTGAGTCAGTCAACCAGTTAGTCATTAGGTCACCAGGCAGTCAGTCAGCCACTCAGTTAGCTGGTGAATCACCAATCGGTTACCAGGTTAGTGAACAAGTCATCAACTCAGGCTACCAGTCAGTAACCTGGTCAGCTACCAGTGAGTCAGTCAACCACTTAATCAGTCAGCCACCAGTCAAATAGCCCATTTCTAGTTCGTCAGCACATCAGTCAACAAATCAGATGGCCCATCAGGTACCAGTGAGCCAGTCAACCAGTCAGTCAGCCGGTGAGGCGTCATTAACACAATCAGTCAGTCAACCAGTCAGTCACCCACTCAGGTACCAACCAGTTAGTTAACCAGTCAGTCACAAGTCAATTAGCCCGTCGTTAGTCGCTCAGCATGTCAGTCAAGAATTCAGATGGCCAGTCAGGTACCAATGAGTGAGTCAGTCAACCACTCAGTCATCCGGTCAGGTACCGGTGTGTTAATCAACCCTTTAATCAGTCAGTAACCATTAACTCAGAAAGTCAGTAAACAAGTCAGTCAATCAGTCAGTCAACCAACTGGTCAGCTGTCGACGTACCAGTGAGTCAGTCAACCACTCAGTTAACTAGTCAGTCAGCAAGTTAATCATCAGTAAATTAGCCAGTCAGTTACCAGTCGGTTAACATGGCAGTCAACCAGGTTTACAGCTGGACAGGTAAAAGTGAGTCATCCAACCAGTTACTTAGTCGCTAGTCAGTCAGCCAGTCACGTACGAGCAAGTTAGTCGACCAGTCAGTCAATCCTTCAATCAACAATTCAGTTAGCCACTCAGTTACTGAAAGGATATTAAGTCACTAAGCCGATCAGGTACCAGTAAGTTTGTCAAAAAGTCACTCAGCCAGTCAGTCACTAGTCAGTTAGAAAGTGGAGTATCATTGAGTAAGTAAATCGGTCTCAGTCAGCCAGTCAATCAGTCAGTCAGTCATCAGTCAGTCAACTCAGTCAATCAGTCAGTCACTCAGCCACTCAATCAGCTAGTCAGTTAGCGGTAGTAAGTAAACCAAGTGAGTAACTAAGTGAGTAAGTAAACCAGTCTCACTGAGCCAGTCAGTCATCAGTCAGTCAAACTGTCAGTTGGCCAGTTATCCAACAGTCCGTCAGCAAGTCAGTCAACTAGTCAGATCGCCAGTCAGGTACCAGTGAGTCGATCAACCAGTCGGTCAGCTATTCAGTCACCAGTTAAAAAGCCAATCAGTCATCAGTCGGTCAGCAAGTCACTTAACCAGTCAGATACCTAGCCAAGTACCACTCGCTCACTCAACCGTCCAGTCATCCACTCAGTCAACCAGCCAGTCATCCACTCAGTCACCAGTCAATTAGCCACTCAGTCACCAGTCGGTCAGCCAGTCAGTTAGCCATTCACATACCAAGTCAAGTACCATTGCGTTAGTCAACCTTTCAGTCACCCAGTCAGTCAACCACGCAGTTAGCCAGTCAGGCAGCAGCCAATTAGCCACTCATTAACCAATAACTTAGGAATTCAGTTAACCAATGAGATAGCCAGTCGAGTACCACTGAGTCAGTCAACCATTCAGGTAGTCAGTCTGTCAACCAGTCAGTCACCGGTTAATAAGCCACTCAGTCACCAGTCGGGCAGCAAGTCACTTAACACGTCAGATAGTCAGTCAAGTACCACTGAGTCAGTCAACAAAACTCTAAAATTTCCTTCCTACCCGATGTTTCCTGCATAATTTGGCCAGATAGTGAAGTGCGTCAAGTCTTGCTCAACTCACGCTGAAAAAACGGTTTTACAAAAACTATCTGCAAACAAGCCAAATCCAATTTTTTGAACCAGATTGTATTTGCTGATGTTTTTTTTGAAATTTCTCTAGAGAGTTAAATGGGCTGTCTTCCTCAACTCGTGCTGAAAACTCGATTTTGCAAAAAGGATCTGTACAAAAGCCAAAACAAATTTTTTCGATTAGACAGTGTTTAAATCTGTGAAAAGAAGCTAAAACCCAGTTGATGCTTGAGGTTTCTTGCCAAATTTGGCCAGAGAGCGAAATGTGCCAGGTCTTGCTTAACTCGGGCTGAAAACACGGTTTTCAAAAGAAAGTATCTGCAAACAAGCCACATCCAATTTTTTTGACCCGATTGTATTGATATCTATAAGAAAATACTAAAATTGGGTGGTAACACGACTTTCCTGCGAATTTTGGCCAGGGAATGATAGGCGTCAAGTCTTTCTCAACTCGGGCTGAAAACGCGCTTTTGCAAAAAGTATGGGCAAACAAGCCAAACCCAAGTTTTTTGGAATAGATTGTGTTAAACTCTGTAAGAAAGCTCAAAAACTGGCTTTATTACGGATGTTTCTTGCGCGATTTGGCCAGAGAGTCAACGACGTCAAGTCTAGCTTAACTCGCGCTGAAAACAGGGTTTTGCAAAAAGTATCTGTAAACAAGCGAAAACCAATTTTTTGGAATAGATTGAGTTGAAATCTGTAAGAAAACTGTAAAACTTCCTTGATATCCGTTGTTTCCTGCGAAATTTGGCAAGAGGGTCAATTGGGTAAAGTCTTGCTCAACTCCCGCTTCAAGGCCCATTTTCAACCGAGATGCCTTGCGCGCCCAGATCATTTTTCATATATGAAAAATACGCTATTTTCCTCGAAGTTGCGGAATCGCTTTGATATCTTCTTCCATCTTACTAATTAGAGCTTTCAAAGTTCCATCTTGAATCATGTGCGAACAACAAACTATCGT